>NW_026575660.1:0-278819 GCF_028641065.1 Leucoraja erinaceus
ACAAAGCAGGGTGGCAGTATGAAATGTGAGAAGGATGCTATGAGGATGCAGGGTGACTTGTACAGGTTGGGTGAGAGGGCAAACACATGGCAGATGCAGTTTAATATGGATAAATGTGAGGTTATCCACTTTGGTGGCAAGAACAGGAAGGCAGATTATTATCTGAATGGGGTCAAGTTAAGAAAAGGGAAGTACAACGAGAACTGGGTGTTCTTGTTCTTCAGTCACTGAAAGTAAGCATGCAGGTATAGCAGGCAGTGAAGGCATGTTGGCCTTCATAACATAAACTTTACGCAATACTCCAGGTGTGGTCTCACCAAGACCATGTACAACTGCAGTAGAACCTCCCTGCTCCTTTACTCAAAGGCTTTTGCTATGAATGCTAACATACCATTCACTTTCTTCACTGCCTGCTGCACCTACATGCCTACTTTCAATGACTGGTGTACCATGACACCCAGGTCTCGTTGCATCTCCCCCTTTCCTAATCAGCCACCATTCAGATAATAGTCTACTTTCCTGTTTTTGCCACCAAAGTGGATAACCTCACATTTATCCACATGCAAAGTCTTTTCTCTCCCCTGTTCTCCATTTCTCTCCCAATGTTGAAGCCCCAGGCGGGCGATGATATGTCCCACGGCTATTTTAGGCCGCGCTGGGCGATGTAGGGCCCCGCTCCGGGTCGTTCAAACCCCGTGACTCGGGCTAGAGAAGACGCGTTGCGGGAGCTCCGGAAAGCGGTCTCTCCACCCGGACCCACGCGCTCCCGATGTCCCGTCAGTCCACAGGACCTGCGGCTGCAGCTGGAACCTCTGGGCTACGTGGTCGAGCCGCAGCAGCGAGTCACCACCGCTCCCCACGCTCCGATACCGGCCAGCCCCACGATGGTAAGTCCGCAGCTCCGCAGGCTCCGTGACTGGAGCTTCCAGGTCGTTCAGGCTGGAGACCGCTCCACGGCGCTAGGCCCCAACGACAACGGAGACCCGACAGGAAAAAGTTTGGGTCTCACGTACAGGGAAGAGAGTTTAAAAATGTTCCCCCTTCCCTCCCCCCGCCCCCCGCATATACACAGTTAAAAAAACTATTTAAAAAACACAAACAACTACATTTAACTAGACAAAAAAAAAGGACAGACAGGCTGTTGGGGCCGCTGCAACAGTGAGTCCCGCTGCCACACTCGGTTATTGAAGCTGTGCAGCTGTGGCAGAGGTTTGAGAACAAAGAGATGCACCTGAAGTAAAGAGTTTCCTTGGTTTGGTGATTTTTTGTACAATATTTATTCCAAGCCTAGCTACTGTGGCAGAGCCACTGAGGAGGTTGACAAGGAAAATTATGCACTTGGTGTTTGGTTCTGAACAAAGTGCTGCATTTCAGACAATGAAACTGAGTTTGATGAGCGCCTATACATTGGGATACTTTGATCCAAGGGTCCCAACCCAAGATATTGCAGATGCACGTCCAGTGGGACTAGGAGGGGTACTTTTACAAAAGCATGAGGGGCAATCGAGAGTGATTGCATTGGCCAACAGGTCATTGACAAAAGTAGAAAGACGATATTCTCAGACTGAAAAGGAGGCCTTTGCTTTGGCGTGGGCATGTGATTGCTTTCATGCACAACTGTATGGCATCGAGATGAGTTGTTGACAGACAATCTACTCCCCTTGATCCAAACTGTGTGCTTGGAGAGAAAGTTGGATGTCTAGGTTCCAACAGTACAAGTACAGAGTGATCCGCATTGCTGGGAAGAACAACATAGCTGACTCACTATCTATATTGCCGAAGGTAGACAAGGATCTACATTGGACAGAGGCAGAATCAATTTATGATGTGTTGCAGTGCACTCTACACCAAGAGCAACGAGAACAATGGAAATAGAAGAACAGCCAGACAAGGATCATGTGGAGATTTTCCAGGCCCACTACCACCAGGAGAGCCAATACTGGTTGTCATTGACTACTACAGCAGATACTATGAGTGATCAGATCAAGATGAGGTTCTGACACCACCACTTTCTCACATTCCTCCTGAGTAATTGTGTTTCTTCAAGAATTCTATTGGACAGGTGTGTTGACTTTATCCGCAGGATTTACAGCCTCAAATTACCCCATCCCCCACCTGACCACCATTCCTGTTTGGGCGATTATTGTGCCTGCAGTCTTCAAAGAATATACTGTACGTATGGGTATCTTATTATCGCACATGAGATCCATCAACCAGTTATAATAGTTGGCAAGCTTATCACAGTATAATCATCCAAAACACTCATAGTCTATAACAAATATGATCATTCACTAATGTTGCTCAACATAAGTCTCACTTCTTTTTTTCTTCTTGTCATTACCATGTCAAGATGTTAAACAGCTGCAAATTATGGTTGACACACACACAGACACAGACACAGACACAGACACAGACACAGACACAGACACAGACACGCTCACACTCTTATTCATGTGCACTGCTTGCTTTATATCTATATTTGTAATTCCAGGGCAGGGAGAGCTCCTGTCATTGACTTAGGTGCACTGTTAAAGGGTCTGTCCCTCGAGCATGCGACTCCATGTGGCAAGCGCGACCTAACGTGGTTGCTTGAGCCGTACGGCCACGCAGGGCCGGTCCCACTTCGATCGCCGGAACCGTGTGGGGTTGTGCGTAGCTGGTCCCGACATTGCGCGTGGCTCCGAAAAACTGACTGCCAAGATATCCCGCGCGGCAACGGCCTGCCGGCCCGCAGCCGCCTCGATGTCGTACGCACCTCCTCGATGCCGTACATCGCACACGAACTTCCCGTGGACTTCGCTCGAACTTCATGTCACTCACTCGACCTCCGCACAGCCCCCGCTTCTGGTTTGGTTGCGATTGCCGCATGCAGGTCGCATGCTGGTGGGACAGGCCCTTTACTCTCCCATTCATAACAAGGTAATTAGAAGATTGATTCCTTTTAGTCTGAGGACCAGACATGAACATTGTTTAAAATATGACTAAATTCCGAGTAATAGTTAGTTATACAAATGGTGTGAATGTTAATGGCCCAAATCTCTGTAATTTTACTTCGGAGTCACGTGAGATGGATAAAAGCCACACAGGCAAAGGTGTAAGTCCCTCAGCACATTGCCAGAAAAGGCTGCTGGACATTTCATCCTCCTCTGAAGAGGGTGTTCAAGGGCTGCCTGAGTCAGACTCTGAACAAGAGTCAGAGCCACGTTCCCATATGGGGGATGAGGGAACACAGTTGCTGGACATGGTGGGCAAATATTTCCAGCAAGAACAGACTGGCAAAGACCTAGAGGCCAGGATGAAAAAAAAAAAAAAAAAAAAAAGAATTTCTCCACAGTGGCAGGCTCCGGGATTGGAGGATAGCCACAGTGGGCAAAAAATATAAGTCCCACAGCAGTTTCCCATAAGGGCTGCATGTAATATCAGACGCCTCTGAGGAGGGTATGGAAGGTCTGACGGGGTAAAATCTGAGCAGGTGATGGAGCCACCTTTCCCCTATTGGAAGGGTGGGATAAAACAACCTGCTGAACATGATGAGCCAGTACTGCCAGCAGGAACACACTGAGAATGATCTCGAGAAGGATGGCTGTGAGTATTGAATATATGTCCACCCATCAACTTCAAGCTAATACTTTTGCTGAAGTGTTGGCAAGGCATTTATACCCCGGGATATTGTGGTGCTCTTAATGTAGCCAGTGTTACAGGTGCACTTGCAGACATGTTGGGAAGGCCGTTAGGAGTCGGGATATTAAAATCCAAAATACTCTGAAAGGTCTCATGGCGGGCATAACAGCTTTGGCCCGCATGTTAGAAAAGGTGGACATAATTAGTGACCACAAGGATGCTATTGCACTATTTTTGCAATGTGCAGTTTTGAACTAAATATATTAGAAAGAGGGCCATTCAGCCAGCTCTAGACCCTAAGTTCGCTATACTATGTAAGCAAAGGGCTATTGACCCTGTTATTTGGGGGAGACCTGTCCAAACAGGTTAAAGAATTGGATGAGGAGGCTCGACTTTGGGGCTGATTAGAGCATCCAAAGGATATCTGGAGAAGACATTAACCTTATGTGCATCCTAAGAGAGGTAGTGTTTGTAATTTTACTTCGGAGTCACGTGAGTGACTACGTGAAGAACCCACCCAGCGCGCAGGCGCGGCTTACGTCAGCAGTGCAACAGCGGCAGCAGCTGGAGCCAGGCTCTCCAGCTGCAGCATAAAGACGAGACCTCAGGTAAGTGCCTTTTTTGTTACAGAGTCGCGCTAGAGAGAATAATGGCCTCTCGCAAGCGACCAGCCAGGAGGACTGCCTGCCCTACTCCACCCGAGGACGGGTCCATAGCGGGACGGCAGCCTCTCGCAGCGGAGGAGCTTTTTCAACGCTCCCGCTCACCCGACACCGAGCCGCCCCCAGTGCTGCAGATTTCAACGCCCCGCACAGGGAGGAAGGCGACACAGAAAACCGACCGGCCGGTGTCCTCCGATGAATCGGAGGAACGGGGAACACTCTCCCCCACCGAAAAGGGGAGACGCTCGGATAAGCTGCATGAGGCAGCTCCTCGAGCGTATGATTAATGAGGAGATGCGGCATCTCCCAGGAGGACGGGCTTTGGCCTCCTCCTCTCCACACCCTTCTGTACCCTCTATGTTCGAGGGCAGTAAGGGAGGCCAGGACTGGGCTGGCCTATCCCAAGGGCAGGCGGAGGATATCGTCAGCATGCCGGGCGTGCCGGAAGAAGAGCTACTGGGTGTAGTGGGCCGATATGCGGCACCACCAACAACTGGGATGGTGTTGCCACCCAGAATGGCGGCAACTATAAACAGGCTGTCCAACAACCCGCTGCAGGACAAGGCTGTCCAGCAGGCCCTTGACAACTACATCGCGCCAGAAAATTGCGAGGCGCTGAGGGTCAAGACGGTAAATGGGCAGATCTGGAACCAGCTGGGGCAGCAAATAAGGGCTCAGGAGGTCAAAATGCAGCGAGTCCTGAAGCTCCACTCAGCAGCCGTCACCGCCTTTGCTCGGTCCGTTGGGGATGAAGACCTGACCATACCCCAGCAGGATGCCCTCGCACTGATGTGCAGCACCACGTATGAGCTAAACAACCTACGGCGGGACAACATCAGGCCTGCCCTCAACCCAACATATGCCGGCCTCTGTAAAGCTCCAGCGCCCGAACGACAGGTGCTGCTATTTGGTGCGGATCTCGCCAAAAGGCTCAAGGAGTTGGAAGAGGCGGCAAAACCAGTAGGCCTCATGAGGGCAGGGCCAGGACCGAGCAGGGTGAAGACACCCAGTTGGCCGCACGCCTCGGCAGCCACCAGCAGATACCGAGCTGGTGAAAGCCTGGTGACCGCCTCCCACTACCCCCAGTGCTCTTTTTTAGAGCGGGGCCCAGGGCGGAGCCGTGGGAAGATGCGCCGCCCCACCGCAGCACCAACACGGACAACCTTGGGCCAGACCCACCGGAAACGACCCCACAAGTGAACATGGAGGTAGGTGGGTCTGGTTCCTGTCAACATACACAGACAAAGGGTGTAGTATTAACAGGGGGACGTTTGAGGTTCTTCAAGCATGTTTGGTGCTCCCTTACTAACAATCAGTTTATACTCAACAGTATTAGTGGATACAAAATTGAGTTCAAACCAGGCGTAGAACCGCCAGTTCAGCACATGCCCCAAAGGGTGTTCCTTCCCTCGGCAGTTGAGAAGGTAGAAGGACAAGCTGAACTTGATCGGCTCGTGGCTAAAGGCATCATAGAAATGACCACACACGAGCCGCAAGAATTTGTATCAAATATTTTTCTCAAAACCAAAAAAGATGGTGGATGTCGCATTATTATTGATCTGACATCACTCAATCAGTCTGTTGAGTATCAACATTTCAAAATGGAGACATTTGTCACTGCCAGACAACTGATCTCCAAGGGATACTACATGGCAAGCATAGATATCAAAGATGCTTACTATTTGGTACCCATTCATAAAGATTACTTTAAATATCTGAAATTTATCTGGAGGGGCCAGCTATGGCAGTACCGAGCTTTGCCCAATGGTTTAACGACAGCTCCCAGACTATTTACGAAAATTCTTAAAGTGGCCATGAAGAAATTGAGAGAACTAAAACATTTAGTAGTGGCCTATCTGGACGATGTTCTCATATTAGGAAGAACACGGGAACAAGCTGTCGCAGGAGTGTTAGCCACTAAACAACTCCTTGAAACTTTGGGTTTTATCCTTCACCCAGATAAATCAATATTGGAGCCTACTACTAACATGGATTACTTAGGCTTCACTATTGACACGATTCACATGACTGTCACTCTGCCCAGAAACAAAACAGTTTCACTCATTGAAGCTTGTAGCCATTTAATTGCTACACCGCAACCTAGAATACGGCATGTAGCCAGAGTTATTGGCTCTATAGTAGCAGCATTCCCGGCTGCCCAACATGGGCCCTTGCATTATCAAAATCTACAAAGAGCAAGGACTCATGCATTACGCCTTCATAGGGGGCATTATGATCGCAAAATGGATTTACCCGCTGAAGCCAAATCAGAACTTCAGTGGTGGGTTGACAATATTTGGCACAGTCACAGTCCTATCGCCGTAACCAATCCTAACATAACCATTGCAACGGATGCCAGTGCTTTAGGCTGGGGAGCTACTAACTCCATAGACAGCACAGGTGGCAGATGGACTAACTCAGAGGCATCGCTACTACAATCACTGGGCATTAACTTTTTGGAAATGCTCGCCGCCTTTTATGGGCTAAAAGCATATGCATCTGGTATGCGGCACGTGCATGTTAGAATTATGATCGACAACACTACGGCAGTATCTTATATCCAGCACATGGGTGGCATTAAATCAGTATCATGCGACAAATTAACTGCTATAATCTGGCAATGGTGTGTCGAGAGACATATTTGGCTATCAGCTGCCTATTTACCAGGCAAGCTAAATTTAGTGGCGGACACCAGGTCACGAAAATTCAACGACAACATCGAATGGATGTTGGACCCAAAATTATTTGCTAAAATTATCAAGCAATATGGTACGCCAGATATAGATTTGTTTGCGTCCAGGTTAAATCACCAACTACCCATGTATGTGGCTTGGGAACCAGACCCAGAGGCAGCAGCGGTAGATGCCTTCACGCTGGACTGGGGAAATTTCTTTTTCTATGCTTTCCCTCCCTTCTGCCTCATCAGTCGGGTACTCCAGAAAATTCAGGCAGACTCAGCCTCTGGCATTCTGGTCGTGCCCGACTGGCCTACCCAACCATGGTTCCCAATGTTCCACGACATGGTGGTAGAGACACCAATGGTCCTTCAACACCACCCCCAATTATTGACTCACCCGGTAACTGGCATTAGCCATCCATGCCACCAAAAATTGAAACTCCTGGTTTCCAGATTTTGAACAGGCCTTACCGGGGATTGGGGTTATCAGACAGAACAATCACCACCATGTCGGCATCCCTGCGAGTTTCCACCAAGAAACAGTACCTGACCTTCATCAGGAAATGGGAACAGTACTGTCTGGACGCAGGGACATCCTACAAGACGGCTTCGATCTCGGATGTGCTGGAGTTCCTGGCCCACCTGCACCATGATCTCAAGATGAGCTACAGTGCCATCAATACGGCTCGGAGCGCACTGTCCGCATACCTCATGCCGATAGAACAGCAAAGTGTGGGATCCCACCCTCTAGTCATCAGACTCCTTAAGGGGATCTTTAATACCAAACCCCCTACACCTAGATACACTCACATGTGGGATGTGAGTGTAGTTCTGACACACCTTCGAGGTTGGCCTCCGGTGGGATCCCTGAGCCTGGAACAGGCCACTTACAAAACCCTCATGCTCATGGCGCTTGTCTCAGCTCAAAGGGTTCAGTCGCTCCATCAGCTAAATCTGAACTACATGGTGACCACCCCAGATACCATTACTTTCACCATGCCGGGGTTGGTAAAACAAAGTAGACCAGGTACATCAAACTCCCCGTTGATCTTCCGGGCTTACCCTCCAGAACCTAGGCTGTGTGTGGTGACCCACCTTCATCATTATCTAGACACAACCCAAACGCTAAGAGGGAGAGAGAAAGCCTTATGGGTTAGCCACAGAAAGCCTTTTGGACGGGTAACCAGCCAAACATTATCCAGATGGTTGAAACAGGTCCTCAGCATGGCAGGGATTAACACAAATGTTTTTAAATCCCATTCAACCAGGGCAGCGTCCACCTCAGCGGCGGATAGGATGCAGGTTCCCCTCGACCACATCCTCAGAGCAGCGGGATGGTCAAGGGAATCGACATTCCAACGATTTTACAAGAAACCGCTGATGGAACAGGACGTCTTTGCGGATACCGTTTTAAAAACCGCAAAGTTATGATTTAAAAGCCCATGGGAGCTATTTTGTTTTTTGTTATAGTTAATAAATATTTCTTTTATAACTAAACAAACTTGTTGGTCTCTAGCTACCACTTCCTCCCTCGATGATCTTTCGGCAGTGAGTGATATAACTGTTACACGGTTTGAAATCACAGACCTTTGAAGTCTTCACGTAGTCACTCACGTGACTCCGAAGTAAAATAGTAAGATTAAACGAGTACTTACCAGTACGAAGTTTGATCTGTATTTTATGAGGAGTTACGATGAGGGATTACGTGCCCTCCGCTCCCACCCTCATTATATAGATCAAATTCGGACTAATGTCTCGTTGGTCTTCACTATCTTTACTTCAACTAGTGTCTATCTGTGATTCCACACCGCTGCTTGGAAGTATGCCGCGCCTGCGCGCTGGGTGGGTTCTTCACGTAATCCCTCATCGTAACTCCTCATAAAATACAGATCAAACTTCGTACTGGTAAGTACTCGTTTAATCTTACTATTATACTACAAAGAATTGGGCAGAGGTACCCAGCAGCAGCGTCCTGTTTAGGGTTTTTGGCCCGGGAGGACCACTGTGGAAGATGCAAAAGCCTCTACGTCAGCATCTACCCTAACCTAAACCTTTAGGCCCTCCACAACCACAAATGAAACCAAGAAAATAACTTGGTTACCACCGATAACCATGGAGGTAGGTGAATTTGGGGCTCCAGCATTAATAGGGAGCACGGAAGTTGGAGGAACATTGCAACTTCATGTTGAAGATTGGTGTAATATATCTATGGACAGATATATCCTTAGCAGTTTTAAGGGATATCTGATAGAGTTTCTACACAAACAAAACCCTCCAGTACAACATAAACCGGGCAGATATACATGCTTACTAAAAGGGTAATGGAATAAACAAAACCTGAACAACAGGATTTGTCTCAAACATCTTTACTAGAAATAAGAAAGATGGGGGTTGCTGTATTATTATGGATTATAAACGCTTCACAATGTTGTGCAATATATTCATTTTAAAAATGGATACTTTTAGCAGTACTAAAGAGTTAGTTTTCAGCAGGCTACTTTATGGCAAGTATTAATCTTTAAGATCCTTACTATTCAATATCCAACAGGAGAAAAATTTTAAACCAGCTTTGGGACTGCTGCAACACCAAAATCATAGAGTAATGGCATAGTTGGATGATATCCTTATTGTGGGAATAACTTATGAATTGGCAGGTTAGGTAGTGGTTGCCACTAAACAATTATTTGAACAGCTGGAATTCATTGTCCATCCACTGGTCAAAATTGACACCATTAACCCATTTAATATGTTAAGGACTTTACTAATAGGTAAAGCCACAGAGTTCAATGGGCTCAATATTATAGAGGCCATTTATTTTGGCCAATGGAGCTAACGATAGAAGCTATAAAAGAATTACAATGTTGGGAGCACAATGTTAAGTATTGCTCCAACCCAATAGTTATTCACAACCCGTCTGTGCTATTACAAACAGATGCCAGTGCAATTGGTTACGGTACAACTGATACCATCTCGAGCTATGGGGGAGATGGAATATACAAGAAGCTAACCTACTTAACACTAAGGGTATAAGTACTTAGAAATGTTAAGTTCATTTCATGGACTAAAATCTTATTGCTCAGGAATGAAACTGCAGCATGTTAGATTGCAGATAGATAATACCTCGGTGGTGGCATATATAAGTCATATGGGTGGAAATATATCAACATCTTGTGATGAATTGGCAAATTAAATTTGGCAATGGTGTATCCAAAGGAATATTTGGTTATGGGCTACGTATCTACCAGGGATACTTAATTCAGTGGCAAACGCCAGGTCACGAAAATTTAATGAAAATACGGAATGGATGTTAGACAGAACGATATTTGCTGAAATCACAGCAAAGTACGCAATGCCGGATATTGATCTTTTTGCATCCAGGTTAAATCATCAGTTACCAATGTATATATCATGGGAACCAGATCCTGGGGCAGAAGCTACAAATGCATTCTCACTGCACTGGGGGGGGGGGGGGGGGGGGGGGGGGGGGGGGGGGGGGGGGGGGGTGGGGGGGGGAGGGGGGGGGGGGGGGGGGGGGGGGGGGGGGTGGGTGGGGGGGGGGGGGGGGGGGGGGGGGGGGGGGGGGGGGGGGGGGGGGGGGGGGGGGGGGGGGGGGGGGGGGGGGGGGGGGGGGGGGGGGGAAATGGGGGGGGGGGGGGGGGGGGGGGGGGGGAAATGGTTCATTTATGCATTTCCTCCTTTCTGCCTCATCTATCGGGTACTACGGAAAATTCAACTAGACTCGGCATCTGGGATTCTCATAGTACCTGATTGGCCTACCCAACCATGGTTCTCGGTGCTTCAGGATTTGGTGCTTACACCATATATTATTTTAAGACATAGTCCTCAGTTGCTGGTGCATCCGGTGACTGGGGACAGCCATCCTTGCCATAATTATCTGAATTTATTGGTTTGTAGACTCTGAAAGAACCACTTCGGCATATGGGTCTATCTGATAGAACTGTGGACATGATCACAGCAGCACAGAGAACTTCGACTCAAAAAACAGTATTTATGTCATATTAAGAAATGGACTAAATACTGCCTGGATAACAATCTAGACCACAGAAAGATGGATGTTCCAGCTGTGCTAGAATTTCTCACAAGCCTGCACAATGAAGGACTCAGTTACAGCACGGTCAATAGTGCTAGGAGTGCCTTGTCGAGTTATTTATGGGAAGGCACAGAAAGACAGGGTGTGGGCTCACATCCTCTAGTAGTAAAACTGTTACGAGGCATCTTTAACAAAAACCCACCAAGGGCTAGATATAGCCAAATCTGGGATGTGAGTGTAGTCCTAACCATGTTACGGAATTGGTCACGGGCTACAGCATTAACGATGAACAAACTCACTATGAAAATGGTAATGCTAATGGCGCTGGTCACAGCGTAAAGGGTCCAGTCATTGCAGAAATTAAGATTGGATAACTTCACTGAGGCGACAGGAAGTTTGATTTTCGTGATCCAGGACTTTATTAAGCAAAATAGACCAGGATCAGCGGGTTAGGTCATAGAGTTCATAGCCTATCCGCAGGACGAACGCCTCTGTGTAGTGAAACACATTGTGTTATATATTGACAGAACAAGGGCTATCAGAGGCAATGAAAAGGCTTTTTTTGATTAGCCATAAGAAGCCGTACCATAAAGTCTCGACTCAGACCATTTCACGGTGGCTGATATATTGCTTAATTCAGGCAGGAGTGGACACTAATGTATTCAAATCTCACTCCACCAAGGCTACAGCTACATCAGCAGCTAATCGCCTTGAGGTACCGATGGACAAAATCCTCAGAACTGCAGGATGGTCATCAGAGAAAACGTTTCACAGATTTTACAACAAACCAGTTAGAAAAGAAGAAACGTTTTCGGGCAAAATTTTAAGTTCTATATAATTTATACCTGAAGCTTACAAGGTTTATGAATTGATTTAATAAATATTATTTACCATTTTTGTTTAAAATGTTGGTATGAATGTATTTCTTGAATACCAGTAACAATTTCTCCCAAACTACCAAGGCAGTTGTGAAGCTTGGACTCGTTCCACGGCATGAGGTCACAGAGCTTTGAAATCTTCACGAAGTCACTCACGTGACTCCGAAGTAAAATAGTAAGATTAAACGAGAACTTACCAGTTTGAAGTTTGATCTTTATTTTATGAGGAGGAACGTTGAGGGAATACGTGCCCTCCGCTCCCACCCTCATATGGTCATATCTTAAACTGGTATCTCTTTAATAATCTTACTATCTTAGGTCATTATAGTGTATCTGTGACCTCACACCGCTGCTTTGAAGAATGCACGCATGCGCCGTAGCGGGGTTCTTCACGTATTCCCTCAACGTTCCTCCTCATAAAATAAAGATCAAACTTCAAACTGGTAAGTTCTCGTTTAATCTTACTATTCTGTTGTACTGCCCCAACTCTATTTCCTGATCAATAGTTTCAACAAAGAATTTGTATTACACTTTCCAAGTTCATACTAACATCTGTGGGAGTGTGTAAAATGAGAATTAAACTCCTCACTAACTCTAACCTTTATCAGGCACTGATACCTTACATTTTTTTCTATGACAAACTGTTCACTTCTATTTGCTCGATGGCTCTTTCATCCAAGACATCTGTATTGGTAGTGCCATTGTGCTCTTTTTGATTACAATGGTACAACACACTTAGAAATTAGCCGCAATGTTGAAAGCAAAACAGCTGTTGTTTGGACACATAGGGTCCCAAATTGATTCCAATGTGACAACATCTCTTCAACTGTCTCTCAGTCATTTTGCAGGTCATAGTTAGCTGAAGGAGAAACTGTTAGGATGGGGTTGTAGTCAGAAGAGTTGGGGAAGCAACTGCTTTACAAATAAGAATAGCTTGGAGAATGTGAATCGGCTTTAGATAAAAGGACACTGTCACTTTCATCAGCCTTGTCAATGGCCACAGTTTCTGTCAAAGCCAAACCAATTATGATGAATGAAAGTAAAAAATAATTGTAGATGCTGGAAATCTAAAAGAAACAAGAAAATAGTGGAAACACTCGACAGATCTGGCCACATATGTGGGAAGAGCAACAGATCTTGTGGCCCTTGTGGGCCATGTGGCTAAGGGGATCAGAGGGTATGGAGAGAAGGTACAGGATACTGAGTTGGATGATCAGCCTTGATCATATTGAATGGCGGTGCAGGCTCGAAGGGTCGAATGGCCTACTCCTGCACCTAATTTCTATGTTTCTATGTTTCTATCTAATGTTTCAGGTTGGAGACTGTTCATCGAAGTTCTGATGGAGGGGCTCTGAACTGAAATGTTAACTCTTCTACAATTACAATGAGCCCTTTCTTCCCATGCATGTTAAGCTCCCACTGCTTCCAGTTACGTGCCACTTCTTACTGACTTTTAAGTCCTGTTCTGGTCCCTTGTAGGTCTGGGCCATCTCTTCTTCACGTCCCTAGGCAACATCAGAAGCCTGTTGAGTCAATTCCTTCCTGTGTTGTGCTGTATGTTTTTTGGCAAGTTACATGCACCTTGCAATGCCTCCCACTATTTTCTCAAGATGGGCTTAAACTGGAGTTTTCCCCTATGATAAAATATATGTCACGACTAAACATATCAAATGCATTTTAAATGAGAGATGCACAAAGCACTCTGCTTTATAACCTAGTTCACAGAATCATAATGAACAACCTTACAGTATTAGCAAGATATGGAGCATGCTTTGTATGGCTGCTGCAGACCATCCAAGATCTATCATTGCACCATATACAATATCACTGAAAATGTCAGCTTCAGTAATTAGATAATTAAAATAATTAACATAGAATATGCAAGATGATGGAATAACAGATTTTTAATGTGGACTTTGAAATTATATTTACATGAAAGAAGAATAGAGGAGCAGAGGCAAAATCTGAAATCATTTAAACAAGATGAGCAATATAATTACGCATGAAAGGAAAGTTATAGTTAGGAACCTATTCATTGTGCAAAGTCCATGGATTACATCCCAATCACACACTCTGATGTGGTCTGACCCAAATAGCTTGTCGAGGTTATGTAACTTCAACAGGGTCTAACTTTATCACACCTACATAAGAACCAACATTCAGATCTTTAATATCACCAGATTTTCTTTTAATTTTCAAAATATTCTTTAGGCAAGAAACTAACTATGAAAGCATAGACCGACAAATACTGCAGCACAATTATTTTCGAAGGCTTTCAGATGGATTAAGCAAATGGTTATTTACTGGCTAAATAACTCATTATTACTTTTGCGGTAAATCCTAAATAAAATGGATTAACGATCTAATCCTGTATTGATTTATGTGTGGATGGATTGAAAACACAATCTAAATCTATTTTTGCCTATCTGTTGCAGTTGGATTATTTGATCTTGTGCAATGACTTTAAGCACCCTGAAGAACTTAGCAAAACTAACTGGTGAAAACAAGATTACTGATTCCACATCAATCAAAATATCAATCTGTTTTTTTTCCAAAAATAAATTGCCAAACTAGATTATATATCGACAACCTTAAGATCCATGTGACTTTAAACTTGTTAAGGATAGATATAAACTCCTATACATGTACGTATATATGTCCATTACAAGTAGTCACATTGAACATCTAAAATGGAACACAAACTGCAATAATTCATATTGTTGGATGAATATAAAAAAAGGTTATTTATTTTGAAAGTGAATCAGGTGTCTGTTTTAAATGAATAAAACACAAAATAATACTGAAGATGCTGAAGATCTGAAACAGAAACAAAATACTGGAAATACTCAGTAGGTCATGCAGCGCCTGCAGTCAGAGAGAACATTAACATTTCACTTAAAGCCTTAAACACAATTGGGACAATTTTACATATACCAAGCGAATTAACCCACAAACCTGTACGACTTTGGAGTGTGGGAGAAAACCAAAGATCTCTGAGAAAACCCACGCAGATCACAGGGAAAGCATAACAACTCTGTACTGACAATAGACTATAGACTATAGGTACAGCAGACCATTCAGCCCTTCGAGCCAGCGCCGCCATTCACTGTGATCATGACTGATCATCCACAGTCAGTCCCCTATTCCTGCCTTCGCCCCATATCCCCTGACTCCGCTATCTTTAAGAGCTCTATCTAACTCTCTCTTGAAAGCATCCAGAGTATGGGCCTCCACTGCTGCCTGAGACAGAGAATTCCACAGATTCACAACCGTCTGTGTGAAAAGGTTTTTCCTCATCTCTGTTTTAAAAGGCTTACCCCTTATTCTTACACTGTGGAGTCTGGTTCCTAACTCCCCCAACATCAGGAACATGTTTCCTGCTTCTAGCATGTCCAAACCCTTAATAATCTTATATGTTTCAATAAGATCCCCTCTCATCCTTCTAACTTCCAGAGTATACAAGCCCAGTCGCTCCATTCTATCAACACATGACAGTCCCGCCATCCCAGGAATTAACCTTGTGAACCTACGCTGCACTCCCCCAATGTCAAGAATGTCCTTCCTCACATCTGGAGACCAAAACTGCACACAATACTCCAGGTGTGGTCTCACTAAGGCCCTGAACAACTGCCCAATGACCTCTTTGCTCCCATACTCAACTCCTCTTGTTATGAAGGCCAACATGCCATTTGCTTTCTTCACTGCCTGCTGTACCTGCATGCTTACTTTCAGTGATTGATGAACAAGGACCTCCAGACACTCATTGTACTTCCCCTTTTCCCAACTTGGCACCATTCAGATAATAATCTGCCTTCCTGTTTTTGCCACCAAAGTGGCTAACCTCACATTTATCCACATTAAACTGCATCAGCCGTGCATCTGTCCACTCACCTAACCTGTCCAAGTAACCCTGTCATCCATAGTATCCTCCTCACAGTTCACACTGCCACCCAACTTCGTATCACCTGAAAATTTGCCAATGTTACTTTTAATGTTACAAACACACGTAGTCAGTATCGAACATGGGTGTCTGGCATTATAAGGCAGTAGCTCTATTGTTATGTCACCGCAAATCCCTGCTGACTGAATATATTGATGAAATGGATGTTTCTTGCCAGTCTATCCCCTGAGACAGAGACAGAGAGTTCAAAAAGGTTGACAGAGCACTGGGCTCTTTTCTGATACTCTCTTTTTCCACTTCATGGGAACATTTTAGCAACGAGCATCTATAGAAAACCCAAAGACCCTGACAACAATCTCAAGCATATTTCCTCACAACCTGTC
Source organism: Leucoraja erinaceus (assembly GCF_028641065.1). Taxonomy (NCBI): domain Eukaryota; kingdom Metazoa; phylum Chordata; class Chondrichthyes; order Rajiformes; family Rajidae; genus Leucoraja; species Leucoraja erinaceus. The sequence goes on from NW_026575660.1 coordinate 16,174, forward strand.
CGCTGGAAGGAATCCATTCCATATTTCATTCTCCTAGTTTGTCTATCTTTGTTGTGTTTCCTCTAATAGAAACATAGAAACATAGAAACAGAAAATAAGCGCAGGAGTAGGCTATTCGACCCTTCGAGCCTGCACCGTCAAGTTAAGGGATTGCCATTGGAAGAGTGACTGCGAATCCTTATGTACATATTTCAAAGTTGTTATGGACAAAGACAGGGATGTCATTAGGGCACCCAAAAAGCTGGAGAAACTCAGCGGGTGCAGCAGCATCTATGGAGCGAAGGAAATAGGCAACGTTTCGGGCCGAAACCCTTCTTCAGACTGATCGGGGGCGGGGGTGGGTGGGGACAAGAAAGGGAAAAGGAGGAGGAGCCCGAAGGCTGGGGGATGGGAGGAGACAGCAGGAGGGCTGAGGAAGGGGAGGAGACAGCAAGGACTAACAAAATTGGGAGAATTCGATGTTCATTCCCCCGGGATGCAGACTCCCCAAACGGAATATGAGGTGCTGTTCCTCCAATTTCCGGTGCTGCTCGCTGTGGCCATGGAGGAGACCCAGGACAGAGAGGTCGGAGACGGAGTGGGGGGGGGGAGTTGAAGTGCTGAGCCACCGGGAGGTCAGCTTGGTTATTGCGGACCGAGCGGAGGTGTTCGGCGAAACGATGTCATTAGGGCATATGGTTGCCCACTGGTCAGCATGAATACAGTGGGCCAAATGGCATGGTTCCATGCTGATAGTCTCTGTATGACTCCATCTCTTGTTCAGTGCTTGTGTCCATAAATATATTTCAATCTCAAGGACCTCATGCATATTGATAGAGGTAGATGCGGTCAGATTTGGTCACAGGTCGAGAATGTTGGACAGTTACTGTTAGATAAACTGACAGGCCTGAAGTGAAAACTACACACTTTTTATCTTGCTTTGAAAGGAAGTCAAATTCCTGCTGTGTTTGTAAAGAATTACTGCAAACTCGACATTAAATTGGTGCCACTGTATCTAACTCCTGATTTTGACACACTTTTTCCTTTGGAACACCCTCAAACAATAGACAATAAACAATAGGTGCAAGAGTAGGCCATTCGGCCTTTTGAGCCAGCACCACCATTCAATGTGATCATGGCTGATCATCCCCAATCAGTACCCCGTTCCTGCCTTCTTCCCATATCCCCTGACTCCGCTATCTTTAAGAGCTCTATTTAGCTCTCTCTTGAAAGTATCCAGAGAACCACGCTCTGAGGCAGAGAATTCCACAGACTCACACCTCTCTGTGAGAAAAAGTGTTTCCTCGTCTCCATTCTAAATGGCTTACCCCTTATTCTTAAACTGTGGCCCCTGGTTCTGGACTCCCCCAACATCGGGAACATGTTTCCTGCCTCTAGCGTGTCCAAACCCTTAATAATCTTATATGTTTCAGTAAGAATCCCTCTCATTCTTCTAAACTCCAGAGTGTACAAGCCCAGCCGCTTCATTCTATCAGCATGTGACAGTCCCGCCATCCCGGGAATTAAACTTGCCAACCTACACCTCATTCCCTCAATAGCAAGAATGGCCTTCCTGAAATTAGGGGACCAAAACTGCAAACAATACTCCAGGTGTGGTCTCACCAGCGCCCTGTACAACTGCAGAAGGACCTCTTTGCTTCTACACTCAACTCCTCTTGATATTAAGGCCAACATGCCATTTGCTTCCTTCACTGCCTGCTGTACCTGCTAAACCATGTTTAATGCGAAACCATGTAAAATAGCCCAATCCACAAGCATGGAAATAATATCTCACTGATATATATATTTTTTCATATTCTACTAGCTTTGATTGATTTATAGAGCTTAAAGACCTACATGTAAAATGATTGTTGTTGCTCTATAGCTACAACTGCGAAATAAAATAAGAAGATTGCTTCTAACTGGAACAAATAATCCTCAACAATTTGCGATTTATAGAACAAAACTAGATGGACCCTTCAATGGAGTACTTTGTTGGAATAATCCATGATTAACATTTCTGTTTTCCAGTTGCAACTGAATATCTAATTTAGGTGGACAATAATGGAAAACAAAGGCTATGAAACAGTGGGGATTGCTCCTCGATGTTGTGTGAATGATCAAAACATGCCATGGTTTGCTCCTCCAGAGTTTAGTTTTTCCCCTGTTGATAAATATGGGAAAGCGTATTGCACATAAAATAATGAGACAATATGGACAGCTAATTCTGAGCAAATATCATCTGCATTGAAAGGAATGATGCTAGGATTTGCCTGGGCAATTTCTGATGGTCTCTGCTTGATTTGAAAGTGATAGCTGGCATGATCTGCTGAGTGCCGCATACATTTGAAGGATATCTGCATGTCATTATGGAAATTTTATTTTAGTTTAGTGATACTGCCTGGAAACAGGCCCTTCAGCCCACCAAGTCCGCCGACGACTAGCAATCCCCGTACAACTAACTGTCTTACAAACTAGGGACAATATATCATTTTTACCAAAGCCAAGTAACCAATAAACCTGTACATCTTTGGAGTTTGAGAGGAAACTGGAGCATCCGGAGAGAACCCACGCGGTCACAGGGAGAACATACAAACTTACAGAAAGTGCATGTAGCCGGGATCAAACTCGCATCTCTGGCGCTGTAAGACAGCAACTCTACCACGGTGCCATTATGCCGCTCTTACCAATTTTGATCAAAATGCTTCTGGGCGTGCTTTACTTCCGCTCACCCTACATCTGCCTGATACGAGTGCTGTACCATGTAGTGTAATGTTCTTAGAAACATAGAAACATAGAAACATAGAAATTAGGTGCAGGAGTAGGCCATTCGGCCCTTCGAGCCTGCACCGCCATTCAATATGATCATGGCTGATCATCCAACTCAGTATCCCGTACCTGCCTTCTCTCCATACCCCCTGATCCCCTTAGCCACAAGGGCCACATCTAACTCCCTCTTAAATATAGCCAATGAACTGGCCTCAACTACCCTCTGTGGCAGAGAGTTCCAGAGATTCACCACTCTCTGTGTGAAAAAAGTTCTTCTCATCTCGGTTTTAAAGGATTTCCCCCTTATCCTTAAGCTGTGACCCCTTGTCCTGGACTTCCCTAACATCGGGAACAATCTTCCTGCATCTAGCCTGTCCAACCCCTTAAGAATTTTGTAAGTTTCTATAAGATCCCCTCTCAATCTCCTAAATTCTAGAGAGTATAAACCAACTCTATCCAGTCTTTCTTCATAAGACAGTCCTGACATCCCAGGAATCAGTCTGGTGAACCGTCTCTGCACTCCCTCTTTGGCAATAATGTCCTTCCTCAGATTTGGAGACCAAAACTGTACGCAATACTCCAGGTGTGGTCTCACAAAGACGCTGTACAACTGCAGTAGAACCTCCCTGCTCCTATACTCAAATCCCTTTGCAATGAAAGCTAACATACCATTCGCTTTCTTTACTGCCTGCTGCACCTGCATGCCTACCTTCAATGACTGGTGTACCATGACACCCAGGTCTCGCTGCATCTCCCCCTTTCCCAATCGGCCACCATTTAGATAATCGTCTGCTTTCCTGCTTTCGCCACCAAAATGGATAACCTCACATTTATTCACATTATACTGCATCTGCCAAACATTTGCCCACTCACCCAGCCTATCCAAGTCACCTTGCAGTCTCCTAGCATCCTCCTCACAGCTAACACTGCCCCCCAGCTTAGTGTCATCCGCAAACTTGGAGATATTGCCTTCAATTCCCTCATCCAGATCATTAATATATATTGTAAATAGCTGGGGTCCCAGCACTGAGCCTTGCGGTACCCCACTAGTCACTGCCTGCCATTGTGAAAAGGACCCGTTTACTCCTACTCTTTGCTTCCTGCCATCGATGTCAACAAGGTAGGATCAGGTACACAAAAATGCTGGAGAAACTCAACGGGTGCAGCAGCATCTATGGAGCGAAGGAAATAGGTAACGTTTCGGGCCAAAGCCCTTCTTCAGAATTCAGACCCTTGAAGAAGGGTTTCGGCCCGAAACGTTACCTATTTCCTTCGCTCCATAGATGCTGCTGCACCCGCTGGGTTTCTCCAGCATTTTTGTATACTTTTGATTTTCCAGCATCTGCAGTTCCGTCTTGAACACAAGGTAGGATCAGGGTTCATTGGATGGGCTGACAACACAACCTAGACGTGAATGTCCCATAGTAGTTTGCAAACGGACGACTTGGCCCAGGAATAGTGGTTTACGTGGTTTGCTGGACTTGTCATGTAATCGTTTCTGGATGTCATGTTTCTCCTGGATGCGCTTCTGGATCATGGATGGCTTCAGCCCCTGTTCAGCACCTCTTCAGACCAGCAGCTGGGCAATTGGCATCAGAGGTCCCGTTGTTCTGGACATCAGGCGTTGGGCTGGTGAGCACAGGATCCCATCTCTAGTGATGTTTCTGAGGTTTAAAAGGTCGAGGTACACATCTGACTTGGCTAGGTGGGCACATTCCATAAGTTGGTTTGCGCTTCTGACGGCCTATTCAGCGAGTTTGTTACTTTGAGGGTATTCGGGGCTGCTCGTGACATGGTGGAAGTTCCATCGGTTAGCAAAGTGTTTGAATGCGTGGCTGGTAAATTGTCTTCTGTTGTCGGTTTGCAAGCGGACAGGTGCGCTGAATGTGGAGAAGGGGCTCTGTAGCTTTTGAATGACCATCTCTGATGTGATAGAAGGTAGTAAATCAAGTTCGAACCAGATAGAGTAGTTGACCAGGACTAGATAATGTTTACCGTGCCATTCGAAAATGTCTGCCGCCAACGACGTCCAGGGCAGTGCTGGTGGGGGTTGTTGTAGCAGGGACTGTCTCTGTTGGTGCGGTGCCAGGCTGTTGCAGATGGGGCAGGAGGCTGTCCTGTCCCGTATGTACTTGGCCATGCCAGGCCAGTGAAACATGTTCTGTGCGTGGGCAAGCATGGCGTTGGTGCCTGGGTGGCCACTGTGTGCCTCTTTGTAGTATTTGTCACATAATGATGAAGGGATCACGACTTTGTGGCCCTTAACTATGACCCCGTCCGTCACGGACAAAGAAGAACGGCTGCACCTCCAGCGGTGTGCTGGATTGCCTGTCTGGCCGGCCTCTCTTGTTTATGGATGAGAAACATAGAAACATAGAAACATAGAAATTAGGTGCAGGAGTAGGTCATTCGGCCCTTCGAGCCTGCACCGCCATTCAATATGATCATGGCTGATCATCCAACTCAGTATCCCTTACCTGCCTTCTCTCCATACCCCCTGATCCCTTTAGCCACAAGGGCCACATCTAACTCCCTCTTAAATATAGCCAATGAACTGGCCTCAACTACCCTCTGTGGCAGAGAGTTCCAGAGATTCACCACTCTCTGTGTGAAAAAACTTCTTCTCATCTCAGTTTTAAAGGATTTCCCCCTTATCCTTAAGCTGTGACCCCTTGTCCTGGACTTCCCCAACATCGGGAGCAATCTTCCTGCATCTAACCGGTCCAACCCCTTAAGAATTTTGTAAGTTTCTATAAGATCCCCTCTCAATCTCCTAAATTCTAGAGAGTATAAAACAAGTCTATCCAGTCTTTCTTCATAAGGCAGTCCTGACATCCCAGGAATCAGTCTGGTGAACCGTCTCTGCACTCCCTCTATGGCAATAATGTCCTTCCTCAGATTTGGAGACCAAAACTGTACTCAATACTCCAGGTGTGGTCTCACCAAGACCCTGTACAACTGCAGTAGAACCTCCCTGCTCCTATACTCAAATCCTCTTGCTATGAGAGTAGCTGAAGAGTGCCATCGGTGGCTGTGTGCTCGGCTAGACGACGCAAGCGTTCCGTGGGAATGAAGTTAATGCTGAGAACCGTAAACTTGTCCTGTTCATAGGGATTCGTTTGCTGGATGCCCGTGGTGGGTGTCAGCAACGAGCATGTCTTTACCCTTTTTGTAAACAATTTTGAAGTCGAATCGCTGGAGCTGCATCATCATACGCTGCAGACATGCAGGTGCCACGTGTATAGGTTTATTGAGGATGGTCACCAGAGATTGGTGGTTTGTCTCGACCGTGAAAACCTTCCCAAAGGTAAAGTCCTTGAATTTAGAACAAGCGAAGACCACAGCCAGCAGCTCCTTCTCGATCTGCGCGTAGCGCTGTTCGGTGTCCGTCACGTTGCGGGAGGCATAAGAGCCAGGACGTAAAGTCCCATCGGCAGATGTTTGTGGGCAGGCGGCGCCCAGCCCGTATCGTGAGGCATCGCAGGTAACCATGACAGGACGCCTCAGGTCGAAGAACGTCAAGGTGGGAGCACTGGTCAGCCTCGACTTTAAAGAGTCAAATGCTTGTTGATGTTGCTGGAACCAGGACCAGGCAGTATCCCGGGGGCATGAACATCGAATTCTCCCAATTTTGTTAGTCCTTGCTGTCTCCTCCCCTTCCTCAGCCCCCTGCTGTCTCCTCCCATCCCCCAGCCTTCGGATTCCTCCTCCTTTTCCCTTTATTGTCCCCGCCCACCCCCGCCCCCGATCAGTCTGAAGAAGGGTTTCGGCCCGAAACGTTGCCTATTTCCTTCGCTCCATAGATGCTGCTGCACCCGCTGAGTTTCTCCAGCTTTTTTGTGTAACCAGGCAGTATCCTTCTGAGTTAGTTGTCTCAGAGGCGAGCTCAGTTCACTGAGGTTCAGTATGAACTTTCCCAGGTAGTTCACCATACCCAGGAATTGTTGTAGGCTAAACATGTCGATGGGGGCTGGCATCTCTGTGATGGCAGCGGTTATCTTTGAATCGGGTTTAAGACCGTCAGGAGTGAAAACATGTCCAACATATGTGATCCCTGGAACCCTGAACTTGCACTTGTTAGGGTTGAATTTCAGGTTGATTTGGCCTGCCCGGTCCATGATAAGCTTTAGGTTGTTGTCATGCTCCGCGGTGCCTTTGCCATAAACCAGGATGTCGTCTACGATGATGGCACACGGGAGTCCCTGGAACAGCAGTTCCATGTTTCTCTAGAAGACTTCGCTGGCCATGTTAATGCCGAATGGCATTCTGAGAAATATGAATCTGCCAAACGGAGTGGCAAATGTGGTCAGGTTTGCGTCGAGGACGGAAAATATTGTTGCTCGCCCGATCTGCGCAGCGACGTCTTCGACAGTCCTCATAGGATAATGTGAACGCCTGATGGCAGCGTTTAAATCTTTTGGATTGATGCATACACGGAGCTCGTTTTTGTCCTTCTTAAGGGTGGCATCCATTGTGGAAACCCAGTCAGTGGGTTCACTGATCTCGGCTAGTACGCCCAAGGAGACCATGTTTTTTAGTTCAGACTCAATGCTGTCTTTCCTAGCGTGTGGCACGCGGTGGGGTGCACGGACGACTGGGTCAACGTTGGGGGTCAATGGATGTCTTGTAGGTCACAGGCAGCTTGCCTAGTTTGCCATTGAATAGATCAGGGTATTCTTTTGTCGGGTCCTCAGATATTAGAAGCTTGTGAACGGACCGGTCAAAGGAGACTAGCCCTAAGTCTTGGCACTCATGGATGCCCAGTAGAGTCACAGAGTCAGAATTCAAAGCACAGAAAGTTAGATTTATTTTGGTGTTCTTCAGCACGCATTTGAAAGTGGTTCTTCCCAGAGGATACAAGACCTCCCCCCCATAAGCATGTAAGGTGGACTTGTCTCCAGTCAAGGCCTCATTATTCCTTATATTGTTGCAGATGTGCACAGGCATTACATTCACGCGGGCCCCCGTGTCTAGCTTGGCCTTCACTGGCTTGTTATTAATTGTCATTAGAACAGAAGGATCCAGAATCTTACCAGCTATGTGAAGGAGTGAATGCACAGTCGACTCTTCATATGTGTTAATTGGATCGTCCTCGTGGGCAGAATCGAGCTGGTCTTGAGATTCAGGAATTGTTTGGTTTTGTTGCAACAGGTGCAGATTAGACGCTGAACTGTAGGGTCTTTTCCCACGGGCCCTGCAAACGACGGCAAAATGATTCATCTTTTTGCAGTAATTGCAAGGATTGACGTAAGCCAAAAGCGAAAATGCATTTCGTTGTCTCTGTACTGTACACTGACAATGACAATTAAATTGAATCTGAATCTGAATCTGAATCTGAAGCCGGACAGGTAGATCGCCCCATTCTGTGGAAGTAGTTACAATTAGGGCTTCTCCGAAGGGGCTCATTGGTGAATCCCCAGTTAGCCGGTTGAGAGGGCTCAGTCATAAATCTTCTGTTATCAGTCGGTGTTTGTAGTCTGTTGAAACCCGTCATGTTCATGGTCTTCTTCTCAGAGTCAAGCTGTTCGCTTAATGGAGCAACAAACTCAGATATTCGACAGACATGTATTGCTTGCTCAAGGGTTAAATCAGCATTCCGCAGTAACTCAGTCCATAGCTTTTGATCAGCCATACCACTGACAAGTTTATCCCGAATTAACTCATTCGTCATGATTTGAAAATGACATCTCTGTGCCAATTATTTCAAATCACAAATAAATCTTTCTACCGGCTCATCAGGAAGCTGGTATCTCGCAAAGAATTTGGCTCTTTCTAATATGCGGTTCGAGGGTAGGTCGCACAGTTCACGGAATTTACGCAGTAAAACATTAGGGTCATTCATGGTCTCAGCAGGTACAATTACCTGGTCATTGTCGTATTTGTCGGCTGGTGCGTATTCAAAGGTCCGAGCTCTCATCATGGCTTCGGGTCCCGCCAGGTTAAGTAGGAGGGATGCCTTGACAGGGTCTGGTTCATTTCGGAGGACAATATTGACAGGTCTATAATTTCTAGGTTTACTCTTAGAACCCTTTTTAAACAATGGAACAACATGCGCAGTACGCCAATCCTCGGGGACTATTCCCGTTTCTAATGACATTTGAAATATTTCTGTCATAGCCCCGGCTATTTCTACACTAACTTCCCTCAATGTCCTAGGGAATATCCTGTCAGGGCCTGGAGACTTATCCACTTTTATATTTTTCAAAAGTGTCAGTACTTCTTTTACTTTGAAACTCATAGTATCCATAGCTACTCTACTAGTTTCCCTTACCTCACATAATTTAATATCCTTCTCCTTGGTGAATATCGAAGAAAATAAATTGGTCAAAATCTCCCCCATCTCTTTTGGCTCTGCAGATAGCTGTCCACTCTGTCTCTCCAATGGACAAAAATTTTATCCCTTGTTATCCTTTTGCTATTAATATAGCTGTAGAAACCTTGGCCGCAACTACCTTCTGAGGCAGAAAATTCCAGAGATTCAATACAATACAATACAATACAAATTTATTGTCATTTGAGCCCCAGTGAGACTCAAACGAAATTTTGTTTCCACAGCCATACAAACAAAGACAATGTCCTACAGACATACACACAATTAAATTCACACAAACATCCATCACAGTGAACCCAGTGTGATGGAAGGCAAAGTCTTTTCTCTCCCCTGCTCTCAATTTCTCTCCCGATGTCCAAGCCCCAGGCGGGTGATGATAAGTCCCACGGCCATTTTAGGCCGCGCGGGGCGATTTACGGCCCCGCTCCCGGTCTGAAAGTACAAGGTTGGAACCCCCACGGGCATTGGTGAGTCCCACGGCCATGAAGCCGCGCCAGGTGATGTACGGTCCCGGTCCGGTCCGGGTTGTTCCAACCCCGCGATACGGGCTGGAGAAGTCGCGTTGTGGGAACTCCGGGAAGCGGTCTCTCTCTCTCCTCCCAGACCCGCGAGCTCCCGATGTCCCAGTCCACCGGACCTGCGGCTGCGTTGCTGGAGCCTCCGAGCCCCAGGAGTCGCGTTGCAGCAGCGAGTCACCACTGCTCCCCACGCTCCGAGGCCGGCCCGCCCCACGATGGTGAGTAGTCCGCAGTCTCCCGAGCCCCCGGGTCATTCAGGTTGGAGGCCGCTCCACGGTGCTAGGCCCCAACGACAACGGAGACCCAACAGGGAAAAGGTCGGGTCTCCCGGACAGGGAAGAGATTTTAAACAGTTTCCCCCTCCCCCCCCGCCCCCCACATGTACACATTTAAAAACACTATTAAAAAACACCAAACACTACATTTAACTAGACAAAAAATAAAAAAAAGACAGACAGGCTGTAGGGGCCGCTGCAACGGATGAGTCGCGCCGCCAACTTTAGATTCACCACTCTCTGTGTGAAAAATGTTTTTCTCATCTCGGTCCTAAAAAATTTCCCCCTTATCCTTAAACTGTAACCCCTTGTCCTCGACTTCCCCAACATCGGGAACAATCTTCCTGCATCTAGCCTGTCCAACTCCTTAAGAATTCTTAAGTTTCTATAAGACCCCCCCCTCAATCTTCTAAATTCTAAAGGAATGGGTGAAGAAGGGTCTTGACCCGAAACGTCACCTATTCCTTCTCTCCAGAGATGCTGCCTGTACCTCTGAGCTACTCCAGCATTTTATGTCTATCTTCAGTTTAAACCAGCATCTGCAATTCCTTCTTTCACATTATTGAAATGGTGTTTGTTTTCTTTATTTTTTGCACATGATTAACACCCTCTACTCTTTATCTCTATCCAAAGATCAATACTGTATATAACTGTATGGAATCGATTTTTGCCATCAATAGCTGCTAAATATTGGACTGCCTGCTCGGTTTGTTTAGTTTATTGTCAAATGTACCGAGGCACAGTGAAAAGCAGCTAATATACGTATAAGAGTATGTGAGTGAAGCAGAAGGGAATTAGCCAGCATGTCCACAAGGGGTTAACAGTTTCAGAAACATACAGAGAAAACATTTGGGATAATTTATGTCAAAGATAATAAAAACATGTAACACATTGGTTTTAGAGCAGAAATTATTCACAATTTATAATGTTCTGTGCATTCGTTGATATACACCAAAATAATATTAGCTGTACCCTGTACCAGAAATGAAATAGCCAGCTGTATTAACAAAATAATCTCCTCTGAGGCAGACTTTGTGATTATCTTGCAACATTATCAGTTGACACACTTGTTCAGCCTTTTGGCAGATTCCTATCCCCCAAAGTACTTATGCCAGGTCTGCGATCAGTCCCACTCATCAGATAAGCACTGTAACATCCTTTATGCTCCTGAGCATCCTTTATAGAAATGACATTGAAAAAAATGATAGTTCCCATGAATAAATATGAGTGTGTTTACAATTTTGCACGCGGCATTACTTAAGTCTTAAGATAAAAATATCAGATAAGCATTTTTCTGTTTTGATGGGGGAATTGAAGACCAGAGGAAATAGGTTCAAGGTGAAGGGGAAATATTTAATAGGAATCCAAGGGGTAACGTTTTCACACAATGGGTGGTGGGTGTGTGGAAAAAGCTGCCAGAGGAGGTAGTTGAAGCTGGGATTATCCATCGTTTAAGAAACAGTTAGACAGGTACATGGATAGGACAGGTTTGGAGGGATATGGACCAAGTGCAAGCAAGTGGGACCAGTATAGCTGGGACATTGTTGGTCGGTGTGGGCAAATTGGGCCGAATGGTCTGTTTGCACACTGTGTCACTCTATGTCTCTATGATAGAGGTAAGATTTTTCGCTCTTTTATCTCATAACATCATTGAACACGTAAACACAAACTATTCTTATTCTAATAAATATATGATGCTGTCACAAAGCAGCTGTTAGAAAACCTACTCTACTGATTTCTCATCATTTAATGGAATTGTGTCAGTTTTTTAAAATATTCGTAATTATATGTTTTAAGTCCAAAAAGACTTTTGCATTAAACCTTCTTCTTCTTCCTGCAAAGGAAACATAAACCAAAGGAATAGTTAGATCTCAAGCCGGGTGTTGAGCAGCCAGGTTGTTGTCTCTGCGGCAATGTCTGCAGGCCCTGAGCTTCATTTTGTGGGTGGTAGAGCAGGCACCCAGAGATGACATGGTTGGCTGTCTGTTGTTCTGTCTGCATTCACAGGCTGGGCTCTGGCAGAGGGAGCCCCCATCTCCACACGCTGGCATTGAAACACCCAACTCCAGCACAAAGTCTGTTGAGCTTCACCCATGCTCCTCTAGGGAGGTCAGAACCCGGGCAGCTTTTATCTGGTGAAGAGATGTAGCTGTGTGATGGAGATGAGGTTGCCTTCCACTCCTGTGACCACTTGGTGGCTATCCAGTGTGCTTTTGTCTCAGTTGGCTGGATGGATGCTAGGAGTTGTTTTCCATCTGGAGCAAAGGGGTGACAGGACTTCAGTTGGGGTGGCCTCTGCTCTCTGCTGATAGCCCGATGGAGGAGGTGATCTGGGTCCATGGCACGACGAGATAGTGTCAGAGTTGCTGGCACTATCTCGTTATTAGAATTAAGCCTTGATTTAACAACACTCATCCAGTTATATGGTAAAGCAGATAATTGAAATATAATAGATTAAGATTACCACTGGTTACAATCACTGGAGCATTCCACAGTAATGTTGAATGGACTCAATGATACACCCTGTCAATCATCTTTGCCTATTGAGATAACTCCAATTTTTTTTCGTTGACATGATAAATAGTTTCAGGGTCTAGGAAACACAAATTTCCAAGTTTAAACAACTAAATACATGGGGAATATGGAGAAATACATAAGCAGAAAATATTGATGAATGAGAAATTCAGTGTGATGAAACAGACAGGAATGAAGCTTTCAGGAGATGCCCAATTTCAGGAGGGAATTGGACATCTATTTAAGGACAAATCATTTTTAGGGGATTAGGGCTAATGGAGAAAAAAGTAGAAGAATGAGACTAATGAGATTGCTGAATTATGAGCTAACATGGGCTCAATTGATTGAATGTTCTCCGTGCAAAAACAGTTATTTAATGTTTTGATATTCTAGAACTTCTCTGAGATAAAATGTAACAGTTTATAAATCCACAAAGTGCTTATATTAATGATTTGAGATAAAGATTGGCGATACTTGGACATTGAACTGCACTAATATCAATGGTAGACAAAAGTGCTGGAGAAACTCAGCGGGTGCAGCAGCATCTATGGAGCGAAGGAAAAGGCAACGTTTCGGCCCAAAACGTTGCCTATTTCCTTCGCTCCATAGATGCTGCTGCACCCGCTGAGTTTCTCCAGCACCTTTGTCTACCTTCGATTTTCCAGCATCTGCAGTTCCTTCTTAAACACTAATATCAATGGGTTAGGTTTACATGTGCTCCTGGTTTTAAGATAATTTCCTATTGTTATTATTTTTTTAACTATTTTTTTAATAGTGATGAAGATTGTAACAAGACTTTGATCTGTAGTTCTGTAATGACAATTGTGGTCTTGCATTTTGGAAGAAATATGGGCTTTTTTATAGGATAAATTTGAATTGCATCTGAATAGATCCAACATGGCTTCATGGCTGATAAACATACAGAAATATCTCCTTATTGCAGAGGAGTACAACAAATGAAAATATGAGCCCTATCCTGGTTCCACTTTCATTTGCAATGTGTAGTATGCTCATCAGAAGAGAGAATAGGAGATAATTATGGACTTGTTAGTGAATAGAGAATGGGGAGTGGGAAAAGAAAGGGATTTTTAGGTTGGGAGGGTGTGACTAGTGAGGTATTGCAGGAATTGGTGCTAATGCCCCTGCCCCCCTTAGGAAACCTGAATGGAAACATCTGGAGACTTTGCGCCCCACCCAAGGTTTCCGAGCGATTTCTGGAGGTTGCAGTTGCTTGCCGGAGGTTGCAGGTAGTGGAAGCAGGTAGGGAGACTGACAAAAACCTCCTGGAACCTCCGGGAACCGCATGGAAACCTTGGGTGGGGCGCAAAGTCTCCAGATGTTTCCGTTCAGGTTTCCTAAGTGGGACAGGGGCATTAGTGGGACAGTGGCTTAAGGCCCCAGATGTTTACAATCCATTTCAGTGATGTGTTTGGGGAACCAATTGTGGTATATCCAAAGGTACTGGTGACTCCAACCTGGGTGGTAGAGCAGGTTGTGAAAAGAATGCAAAGGGACTTTGAGTGGATATAGACAGAGTAAGTGAATTAGTGAGGACAGTTGGAATAAAATGCGGAAAATGAAGAAATGTTTTTAAACAATTGGTGGAAAATAATAGAAAACAAGTATTTTTTTTAACACACAAGGGAGTGAAGATACTTTTATTCAATGAGAACTAGATGTGTTTTTCATAAACTAATAAGAATTAACATTAAGAAATAGGAAGCAATTTGGAAACAAAATATTTTTTTAGCCGTAAATGCAAGAGAATTCTCACGCAAAATCAAAGGCATTTCATTATGACTTTCGAGAGCTCTGGTGAATTTTATCTAGAAATCTGTTCCCTACCTCGGGAAGGAAAAAATTAGGTAAATAGAGAGCAACTACCTTTCATTAAATTGATGCTCATGACGATGGGTTTTGCCACGTAAAGTAGGCTTAAGTAAACTGGGTTTAGCAAACTTTGAATTGATCTCAGTGAAGTGTAAAATCTGCTATCAGGCTTGGCTGGATGGATATAGAAATCATAAATTCCCCTGGTTGGTGTGTCTAGAATCTGGAGTAACATTCTCTTTTATACCGAGAAGTTATTTTATGCAGAGGCCAGTGAATCTGAGGAATTTCCATCCCAAGAGGAGCTTGGAGGCATAGTTACTGAATACATTCATGACAAGTCAATACATTTTCTAATATAAGGGGTTAAGTGATAAGAGCTTAGTGCAAGCGTGAGGCAAAAAGTCAGCCATGAAAGTGAATGGTGGTGCATGCATGAGTGGGATTATATTTGTTTGTGTCCTGAATTGGCATATTTGATTTGACATGACTAAGAATGAATAACATCCAAATAATTCCCTACGTAATTATTGTGCTGCTCTAATGGAAACTATCTTCAGAAGTTCAGAAAATCTAGAACCAGAATCTGGCCATTCAGCCCATCAAGTCTACTCTGTCATTCAATCATGGGTGATCTATCTTTCCATCTCAACCATTCTCCTGTCTTCTTCCCATAACCCCTGACACCCTTTAGGGCCTGTCCCACGAGCATGCGACTCCATGCGGCAAGCCCGACTTAACGTGGTCGCTTGAGCCGTACGGCCTCGCGGGGCCGGTCCCACTTCAATCGACGGAGCCGTATGAAGTTGTGTGGAGCTGGTCCCGACATCGCGTGGGGCTCCGAAAAACTGACCGCATTCAAAAGTCCCACGTGGCAACGGCCTACCGGCCCGCAGCTGCCTCTACGCCGTACGCAAGGCCTCGACGCCGTACGCACCGCCTCGATGGGCATGCACAGCTCCTCGACGCAGTAAGTCACCCACGAACTTCCCGCGGACTTCGCTCGAACTCACGTCACTCACTCGACCTCCACGCGGCCCCGCTTCCGGTTTGGTCGCGCTTTCCGCATGCAGGCGCATGCTGGTGGATCCGGCCCTGTACGGGGATCACTCGACTTCCACGCAGCCCCCGCTTCCAGTTTGGTCGCGCTTTCCACATGCAGGTCGCATGCTCATGGGACAGTCCCTTCACTAATCAAGATTCTGTAAATCCCCACCTTAAAAATATCCATTGAATGGCCTCTGTTGCCGTCTGCCACAATGAATTTCACAGACTCACCACCCACTAATTAAAAAAAAAATCCTTCTCATCTCCTTTCTAAAGGTATATCCTTTTATTCTGAGGCTCTGGCCTCTGATCCTACACTCTCCCACTAGTGGAACATCCTCTCCACATTCACTCTATCCAGATCTTTCACTATTCTCATCTTTCAAGTGAGGCATTAAACAGATGCTATGACTGCTTATTCTATTGGCTAATGGTAAAGGAAAAGAGGAGAGGTTTTCCTCAGTGATCTCACAATATAATCAACATCAATAAAACTACCTGGTCATTATAACATGGCTCCTTGTGGACATTTGCAACGCATAGGTTGGTTGTCAGACTAGAATCGTGATCAACCAACAAAGACTTTGGAACAGGATGAGGTTATGAAAGCTGCTATATCAAGCCAAGCTCCCTTTATTCATAGAAACATAGAAAATAGGTGCAGGAGTAGGCCATTCGGCCCTTCGAGCCTGCACTGCCATTCAATATGATCATGGCTGATCATCCAACTCAGTATCCTGTACCTGCCTTCTCTCCATACCCCCTGATCCCTTTAGCCACAAGGGCCACATCTAACTCCCTCTTAAATATAGCCAATGAACTGGCCTCAACTACCTTCTGTGGCAGCGAATTCCAGAGATTCACCACTCTCTGTGTGAAAAATGTTTTCCTCATCTCGGTCCTAAAAGATTTTCCCCTTATCCTTAAACTGTGACTATTCACTATTGTAAAGTTGACAGCATTGACAGTTCCATGTAATAATTAATACCATAGAAGATTTAATTATAGGTTTACATACATCACTTCTATTTCCTTCATGATTATAACCATATGATGACCATGCAGGGACAAATGAATGATTTGTGGTAATAGTTTGAATGTTGAATATTTTCTTTTGGAAAATTTAGTTTTCCTTACAACAGTCTCAAAACTAATTGAAACATTCAAGCCGTCACAGTGGTGCAGCGGTAGAGTTGCTACCCTTACAGTGCTTGCAACGGCAGAGACCTGGGTTCGATCCGACTGCAGGTGCTGTTTTTACGGCGTTTGTAGGTTCTCCCTGTGAATGCTTGGGTTTTTGCCGAGATCATCAGTTTCCTCCCGCACTCCAAAGACGTACAGGTTTGAAGGTTAATTGGCTTGGTGTAAATTTTCCCTAGTGCATGTAGGATAGGGTTAATGTGTGGGGATCATTGGTCGGTGCAGACTCGACGGGGTATAGGGTCTGTTTCCACGCTGTATCTCTAAACTAAACTAAACTAAACTAAGCCATACTTTAATGCCCAGAACTACCAATTTCCAGTTGACCTACAAATGCTACGTAAAATACAGGTTACTGCAACTGCAGAGTGGGGCTGATGCCTGCAAAAAGAATTGGCATTTGCCAAAAGAAATTAAGCAACATAATTCTATGGTATCACAAATCCTTGAAATGTAGCTGTTCAAACTTCCAGCAACTGTAAATTTCAGCTTTGTATATATCCAGCTGTAAGATTTCTGCAGTGTGTTTTTGCTCAAAAGCAGAAAGTGAACCTGGATTTGAAAATTAAAACAATTAATTTGAGAAAAAATGTTGTTGGCGTCCTCTTCTTAGGAAATGCCAAAAATGACAATTTATTCACCTCTCATTATATGTATCTATGCTGGTTTGGCTTGTCATAAATCAGGTTTAAAAATAGATCTGAGTTATTCATCCTTTCCTAGCCCCTCACTCAATCATATGGTTAATGTGACATTAGTGTAGGATTTCTGCATGCCACTCCAAAGATTAGTCACAAGATAACTATCAAAATTGTAAATGACACCTGGCATTTTATTTATAAAACAATAAGGATAAGATACTCTCATCTTCCACTTTAAGATTTTGTTTAACCAGATATACTTAGTTGGTCACTGTGCTAAGCATGCTTCAAGATAGTTGGTGACAAGTAGTCAGGTTTTCTACTAAGAACTCACTATCTCTCTTACAGTTAATCTGGCAATGGCACCTTCCATACAAGTTCATTTCTTGTGCTTCCTTTTTCCTCCCTTGGTCAATTCATAAGACCAAGCCATTAAATACTAATGCCACAAGTTCTTGAATCATTAAGTGCCAATAGATAACATTAATAAAAAGACAAATCACATATCTAATTTTAGAAACAGGAACAGCAAGAAAAGAACTTTGGGTTATATCTTCATGGCCTGTGGTCAATGTCATCCCACAGTTGCCAATTGCCCAACACTCATATGTAATGGATAAGTTGAGCTGACCTTGCTGATACTCCACAGCAGATTGTTGAGTGGTGAACGGCTGAACACTAGTGGACTCCCCGAGCTACGAAGGTTCAAACCAAGAAGTATTGGCGACCAAGATAATATCTTGATGTAATGAGGGGATGTTTTTCCTCAGGCTTTGTTCACCCTGAACAATCGTGCTCTGATGGGTGGATCAACAATACAGAAGATGACAAACTCAAATAGCAACAACTTCATGCCTATCCTAGCTTGTGCACCAGCTTCCAAAATTATTTGGTGTGGGAAGTATGGATGCAAAAAACCCACCACAAGTGGCTGAAATTCTTGCGTATGGGCAAGGTAATACATTTTGGGATTTAATATATGGACAATCAGTAGCAGTTTGTTTAGATTCGGGAAAACATGCAGTGTGAATAAGATATTTTACTGAAAATAAGAGCAGATGTTATTTTGAATTACAGATAAACCATGGATATTAAACAGAGGCACATTTGTGATTGGCATGTTACTGGAGAGAGAAGATCAGCAGACGAAAGATACCGAACTTCGGTAACAATTATATTTTTATGGGACAGATGGGAATTGTGAAGCTTATTGAGTGAACTTTCTATTATTCTTGTTTTAATTTGTATACTCAGTAACATATAGTTAGATGGATATCGTAGACTGATAACTCCAAGGGGTGGAAGGTAATGGAAGGATTGAACAGATTGTATCAGCTAAAATAGAGTTGTCAGCTAATGGCCATATGCATGCTTTTCGGCTAAATTAACAGCACCAAATGTCAAGCAAGCAGGCTTGCCTGGAAAAACAATTAGATGTTTGGGAAAATGCTTGGGCTAACTTCGAAGAACAAATGAATTATAAGACCACCTGCAAGGTCACTAAGATAAGTCTGAAGAAGGGTCTCGACCCAAAACGTCAGGCATTCCTTCTCTCCAGAGATGCTGCCAATCCCACTGAGTTACTCCAGCATTTTGTGTCTATCTTAGGTCACAAAGATAAACTTTTACCATCTCAGAGACATTGGTATTAGTTCATTGCGTGATGCGACGAATTACTAAAGAAGATAGCTAGTTTTAAAACATAGTCAACTGTAATTCTTAGATTAGGGTCTTCAGGTATAAAAATATCTGCTTTACATGAGCTCACAGAATTTCACCTCAGACTGAGCTTCCAGAGTGGTGCCAGGACACACAGGGTCATCAAAATATCTCCAGTACAAGCTTTGAAATGTTGTCATTAAACTTTTGATGTTGCAACCCTCAAGGCTGAAGTACGTGTGAAATTCAGTGCTTTATTTGCTACTTTCTGCTGCTATTTATTTGTGTTTTATTCTTGCTTTTACTGAAGTTATATTGCTATTTTATTGCTATATTCTCATTGGTTTAATGTTGCTTTCATAAATGTTTGTGCTTTAAAGTTTTTGTCTGTGTGTTAGTCCTCCATCATTGATCCAAATCCTCAAAATCTGTTAGTATTCCTTACATTTATTTATATCAAAGTGAAGGTTAAAAGACAAGAATCATTACCAGGAGAGAGCACTCAACACTGAATCAATTTAACATGGCCTGATATTTTACAAACATTGTCAAAAATTAAGCTCTTATGTGTTCTGGGGGCTATAAGGTGACAAATGACACCTTGCTCTGTTAATGGATTCAGTGTGACCTCCTGTGGTGTGTTCCACTTTCCAAACACCTCTTTGCCAACAAACAACCTACTCCAATCAAATTTTGCAAGCTTACGTCTAATACGATAAGCTTAACATCTGTAGTGAGAAAGTTACCCTGTAGAGGGTATTTTGAGGGATAGGTTATACAGACATTTGGATGGGCAAGGGCTGATTAGGGATAGTCAGCATAGTTTTGTATGTGGGAGGTCGTGTCTCTCAAATCTGATTGAGTTTTTTGAAGGTGTGACCAAAAAGGTCGATGAGGGCAGAGCTGTAGATGTTGTGTGCATGGACTTCAGTAAGGCATTCAACAAGGTTCCGCATGGTAGGCTGCTCTGGAAGGTTAGATCGCATGGGATCCAAGGAGAGATAGCTGAATGGATAGCAAATTGGCTCCATGGAAGGAAACAGCGGGTGATGGTGGAAGGTTGCTTCTCGGACTGGAGGCCTTTGATGAGTGGTGTGCCTCAGGGTTCGGTGCTGGGCCCGTTACTGTTTGTCAGCTACATCAATGATTTGGTTTAGAACATACTGGGCAAGATTCGCACATTTGCTGACGGTGCAAAAATGAGTAGTTTTGTAATTATGAAGATGGTTGTGAATGATTGCAGCAGGATCTGGATCGATTGGCCAGGTGGTCTGAGGAATGGTTGATGGAATTTAATGCAGAGAATTGTGAGATGTTGCAATTTGGGATAACAAGGGCAGGACCTTGGCTTTCATAGCAAGAGGATTTGAGTATAGGAGCAGGGAGGTTCTACTGCAGTTGTACAGGGTCTTGGTGAGACCACACCTGGAGTTTTGCGTGCAGTTTTGGTCTCCAAATCTGAGGAAGGACATTATTGCCATAGAGGGAGTGTAGAGAAGGTTCACCAGACTGATTCCTGGGATGTCAGGACTGTCTTATGAAGAAAGATTGGATAGACTTGGTTTATACTCTCTAGAATTTAGGAGAGTGAGAGGGGATCTTATAGAAACTTACAAAATTCTTAAGGGGTTGGACAGGCTAGATGCAGGAAGATTGTTCCCGATGTTGGGGAAGTCCAGGACAAGGGGTCACAGCTTAAGGATAAGGGGGAAATCCTTTAAAACCGAGATGAGGAGAACTTTTTTCACACAGACAGTGGTGAATCCCTGGAACTCTCTGCCACAGAGGGTAGTTGAGGCCAGTTCATTGGCTATATTTAAGAGGGAGCTAGATGTGGCCCTTGTGGCCAAGGGGATCAGAGGGTATGGAGAGAAGGCAGGTACGGGATACTGAGTTGGATGATCAGCCATGATCATATTGAATGGCGGTGCAGGCTCGAAGGGCCGAATGGCCTACTCCTGCACCTAATTTCTATGTTTCTATGACCTACACAATAAATGGTATGTCTCTGGGGAGTGTTGTAGAACAGTAGGAGTACAGGTGCATGTTTGCTTGAAGGTCGAGTCGAAGGTAGATAAGGTGGTCAAAAAGGATTTTGGCACTTTGGCCTTCATCAGTCAGAGTATTGAGTATAGAAGTTGGGATGTGATGTTGCAGTTGTATAGGATGTTGGTGAGAGCGCATTTAGAAAATTGTGTTCAGTCCTGGGCACCCGCTGAGTTACTCCAGCATTTTATTTTTACCTTCGATTTAAACCAGCATCTGCAGTTCTTTCTTACACAAAGTTATTGTCAAGCTTGAAAGGGTTCAGAAAATATTTACGAGGATGTTGCCAGGACTAGAGGGTGTGAGCTATTGGGAGAGATTGAGTAGGCTGGGTCTTTATTTCTTGGAGTGCAGGAGGATGGGGGTGATCTTATAGAGGTATACAAAATCATGAGAGGAATAGATCGGGTAGATGCACAGAGTTTCTTGCCCAGAGTAGGGGAATCAAGGACCAGAGGACATAGGTTCAAGGTGAAGGGGAAAAGATTTAGTAGGAATCGGAGGGGTAGATTTTACACACAGAGGGTGATGGGTGTATGGAACGAGCTGCCTGAGGAGGTTGTTGAGGCTGGGACTATCCCATCGTTTAAGAGACAGTTGGACAGGTACATGGATAGGACAGGATTGGAGGGATATGGACCAGGCACAGGCAGATGGGACTAGTGTAGCTGGGGCATGTTGGCCGGTGTGGGCAAGTTGGGCTGAAGGCCCTGTTTCCACACTGGATCACTCTTTGACCATCAAAGTTGGCCTTGCTCCAACTTAAAACTTTAACTTGTGCACCAGTCCTGTCTTTATCTATAACTATTTTAAACATAACAGAACTGTTAACTGGATGATTGCTCAGTAAAATAATTTAGACTAAAAAAATAAAGTAACTCCCACTCCTCCCTCAACCTCTTCTATCTTACCTGTAGTACCTGCACCCTGGAATATTGCCACTACTGTTCCCCCCCTTAACCAGGTTTCTATAATGGTTATGCCATCCTGGCCACACATATCTACGCTGTAAGTTTATCTGCCTCTTGCATTGAAATAAATACCAATTAATCCACAGAATTATCTAGTGGGTGACTAACTCCCCGAATATTGACTGGGGTTTGCTCAGTGCTAAAGGCTTTGACAGGGTAGCATTTGTTAGATGTCTCCAAGCGAGTTTCCTGAAACAGCGTTTCCTAATACATAGTTTCCTAAAACAGTATGCGGTAATCCACCTCTAGGAGGGACCATGCTGGAACGTGTTGGAAAACCAGTCTGGATAAGTAACTAGTGTTTCAGTGGAAGGGCATTCTGGATATGGTTATCACAACTCAATAAGTTTTAAGAGTGTTTTGCATAGGAATGAGTCTGGAACTCAGGGCAAATTAACTAAATCAGAGTAAAGCAGATTGCAATGTTATTAGGCAGGAGCTAGGGAGAATAAATTGAGAGCAGTTGTTATTGGGCAGGTCAGCATCTGACATGTGCAAGTCGTTTAAAACCAATTGACCCAATTTCAGGACTGTGATGTTCCAGTAAGGAGGAGGAATAATAATGGTAAGTGGAGGGATCCTTGGATGACCAAAGGAGTTCTAAATTAGAATTTGGTCAAAAAGAAAAAGGAAATATATGTAACATTTAAGACAATCAAAGCAAACAGGGTCTTTGAGGAATATCAAAACAAATGAGAACAAACTCAAGCAGGCAATTAGGAAGGTCAAATGGGCCATGAAATGGCTTTGGCATGTTGGAATAAAGAAAATTCAAAGGCTTTTTGTATGTACATTAAAAACACGAGGGTAACCAGGGAGAAGGTAGAATTACTCATGGATGAGTAAATTAATTTGTGCTTGGAGCCAGAGGACGCAGGCAAGTTACAAAGTGAGTACTTTGCATACATGTATTTACCTTAGAGTATACTAAGGACAGCATGATCAGTGTGGAGAAATTACAAGGACAGTTTAAAATCTGGAAGCAATGGTGTTGGGGCTCTTGAAGAACATTAGGAGGATAAATCTACATATATACACCAGGATATGGATCAGCTACAAAAATGGGCAGAGAAATGGCAGATGGAGTTTAATCTGAGCAAGTTTCAGGTGTTTGCATTTTGGGAGGATGAATATAACTATAAATATATACATTAATGCCATGACCCATGTTGGGGCAGTCGTAGCACCTGCGGCTTGGAGTTCCCGAAGTCGGTCTCTGTATAGAAACCGCGAGGTCCATGATGTCAAGTCTGCAAGCACCCATGGCTGGAGCTCCGAAGTCGATCCCTGGCAAAGGGATCGCGGGAATCGTGATGTTAAAGTCCAGTGGGCTCCCTGAGACCTCAAAAATCAGTCTCCAGCAAAGGTCGCCAACTCCTCGATGTTAGGCCGCAGTGCGAACAGACATACGAAACAGAAAAAAATCGCATTTCCGTCGAGGTGAGAAATGAGAAAATGTTTTCCCCCAACCCCCCTAACTCCCATCCCCCCCACAAACCCCCCCCGCCACGTAAAACAAGTTAAAGAACACTAAAAACATCAATCACAATCACAATCATTTAACACATACTATTAAAACACAAAGAAGGAAGGGACAGACAGACTGTTGGTGAGGCAGCCATTGCATGCGCCATTGACTTCGTTGAACTAAGTGAACCAACCTTGAAGTTATTGGCTGAAAGGTCGCAAGCACAAAATAGACATTGAGCTAATAAGAAACGCTAGTATGAAAAGTTGCTTACATTTTCAGACTAACTGCTGATTATCACAAATTACATTTGCTTGCAGACACTAACTAAAAATCAGTGGGAGTAACCTTCAGTTACAGACTGGTTGCAATTGATGTTGTGCATTCTATGTTGGCTGGCTACAATTCCAATGTGGCAATCTCTACTTGGACACAGCAGCATTTGGTGGTTGTGAATATGGGAAAAGGGACACATTTTGAAATAAGGCACCATAAATCCCACTAGTGGAGATCCAATGGAGGGGGGCTTTTATTTACTTGCTGTGAAGAAGAAGAATCCTTATTCCCCACTCTGTCACTCTCTGCTTTAGCAGTTAATGCTGCTTCTCTGATCTCATGCTTTCCGACAATTCACTCTGGTGGCTAGTGCAAATAATAAGAATAATAAGAAGAAATTATATTTATGGGCGCCTTTCAAGAGTCTCAAGGGCACCTTACAAAAATTTGCAAGTAGAGGAAAAACATGTAAGCGGAATGAAATAAATAGTAGAGACATGACTAGTGCACAGAATTCAATTCAAAACACAATATGAGGCAATTCAAGCACAGATGCAAAGATTCAGATTCAGATTCAGATTCAGATTCAATTTTTATTGTCATTGTCAGTGTACAGTACAGAGACAACAAAATGCATTTAGCATCTCCCTTGAAGAGCGACATAGCAAACGATTTGAATAAAAAAAATAATAAGTGTCCGGAGGGGGGGGGGGGGGGGGGGGGGGTGGTGATTGGCAGTCACCGAGGTATGTTGTTGAGTAGAGTGACAGCCGCCGGAAAGAAGCTGTTCCTCGACCTGCTGGTTCGGCAACGGAGAGACCTGTAGCGCCTCCCGGATGGTAGGAGGGTAAACAGTCCATTGTTGGGGTGAGAGCAGTCCTTGGCGATGCTGAGCGCCCTCCGCAGACAGCGCTTGCTTTGGACAGACTCAATGGAGGGGAGCACGGAACCGGTGATGCGTTGGGCAATTTTACTTCGGAGTCACGTGAGTGACTTCGTGAAGAAGCCCGCTCAGGGCGCAGGCGCGGCATTACGCCCAGCAGTGCAACAGCGGCGGCAGCTGGAGTCAGGCTCTCCAGCTGCACTTTAAAAACGGACCGTCAGGTAAGTGGACGGTGCGTTGGGACTAACCGGAGGAGAGTTGGCGTTAGTGTTTTTGCAGAGCAAAAAATGTCTCAACGCAGGAAGCTCTCTCAAAAAACTGCCCGTGCTCTAACTCCACCGGAGGAGCCTATTCCAGCGGGGCAGCAACCGGCGGTAGCACCGCTCGTTGAGCGGTTTGCAATCCCTGAGACCGAGCCGGACCCAGTCACGCCAGAGCCTGCACGGCGGGCTGGGAAAGCCACCCGGAAAACTAATCGGCCGGTCGACTCCGACTCGTCGGAGGGGGAAATGTCCTCCCCAAAACGGAGGAGAGACAACCGCCTGAGTTGCATTCAGCAGCTCTTGGAGGGGATGGTCTACCGGGAACAGCAGCGCTCTCGGGCAGACAGGACAGGCGCCTCCTCCATAGTGTCGAGTCCGGCACTTCCCTTTGCAACCTCAGACCTAGAACTGGAGGCTAGCATTGGTGACCAGGGCAGGGCTGGTCTGGAAAAGGGGCAGGCGGAAGGAATCGGGAGTGTGCAGGGTGTGCAGGAACAGGAACAGCTGCTGGGTGTTGTGGATCGTTTTGTTGCTACCCCACGGGCTGGAGCACCTTTGGAGCCGAGGATGGCGGCTAGTATAAACCACCTGTCGAACAAGCCTCTACAGGAGAAGGTGCTCGCCCAAGTGCTGGAGGAACACACAGCACCAGACAACTGCGAGGCTCTTAAGGTCAAGAGTCTCAACAGTCAAATCTGGGGAAATGTGGGGGGCCCAATACGGGCACAAGAGATAAAACTCCAGCGGATACTTCGCCTCCTCACGTCGGCCATCACAGCCTATGCTCGTTGTGTGCAGACTACGGAGATGAGTACACACCAGCAGGATGTGCTCGCTTTGATGTGTACAACTCAGTTTGAGTTAAACAACCTCCGGAGGGAAAACATAAGACCTACCCTCAACCCAAAGTTTGCGGGCTTGTGCAAAGCTCCATCTATGGAAACAGATTCGTTATTATTTGGAAACGATCTCAACAAACAGCTCAAGGATATGGAGGAGGCATCCAAAACCTTCAGCCTCATGAGGGCAGGCCCAGCGACAAGCAAACCTAGAACAATTCTCACACCGAAGCGGCAGCACACCACTGCATCCACCAGTCGGCGTCCGGAACGTGGGACTGGTGAAAGCTTGGGGCCGCACTATCCCCAAAGACCGTTTTTAGGTCAGGGCCCGCCGCGGACCCCCTGGAAAATGCGCCTCCCCCCAACATCGCCAGCACGTCGACAAGGCAAAGCACTAAGGAAAAAGAAATCACAAAGTCGTCAATAACCATGGAGGTAGGTGGATCTGGTTCCTACCAGCATACAGAGAATAAGGGTGCCTTACTAACAGGGGGAAGGTTACACTTGTTTAAAGAAGCATGGGCATTGATCACTAATGATAAATATATACTCAATAGCATTGGAGGGTATAAAATTGAATTTATTTCAAAAATACCGCCAGTTCAACACCGGCCCAAAAGGGTATTCTTTCTCTCCAAAAAAGAACAACAGGAGGGACAAGCTGAACTGGTGAGACTTATAAACAAAGGGGTCATAGAAAAAACTAAACATGAGCCCTTGGAATTTGTTTCCAACATATTTACAAAAACTAAAAAAGATGGTGGATGTCGCATCATCATTGACTTAACATCCCTGAATAATTTTGTTAAGTATATACATTTCAAAATGGAAACATTTGTGACTGCTAGACAACTGATTTCCAAAGGATACTATATGGCAAGCATTGATCTCAAAGATGCTTACTACCTGGTACCTATACATAAGAATTATAGCAGATACCTTAAATTTATCTGGATGGGGTAGCTGTGGCAGTATAAAGCACTGCCTAATGGGCTTACTTCAGCCCCAAGACTATTCACTAAAATATTAAAACCAGCCATGGCAACATTAAGGAAACTTAATCATATAGTCATGGCATATTTGGACGACATCCTCATAGTTGGGAAAACTATGGAATTGGCTGTAGCAGCAGTATCAGCTACTAAACAGCTCCTAGAAGCTCTAGGGTTCGTCTTACATCCAGATAAATCCAAGTTAAATCCATCCACGATAATGGACTACCTGGGTTTCACAATTAACTCAGTCCAAATGACTATTACCCTGCCAAGGGAAAAGATGATTGCATTAGTACAATCATGCAATAACTTAAAGATTAACAAAAAAACAACTATTCGACAAGTGGCAGCAGTAATTGGGAAAATGGTAGCAGCATTTCCAGCTATCCAATTTGGACCTTTGCACTATCAAAATTTACAAAGAGCAAAGGTAAAGGCACTAAAACAACATAAAGGTCATTATGACCGAGTCATGATTTTACCCCCTGAAGCAATATCAGAGCTACAGTGGTGGATACAAAACATTTGGCATTGTTGTAGTCCTATTATTATTACTAATGCTACTTTAGTATTCCAAACAGATGCCAGTGCTAAAGGCTGGGGAGCAACTAACTCCATATCCAGCACAGGTGGTAGATGGACTAACTTAGAATCATCATTACTATCTACACTGGGCATTAATTATTTGGAAATGTTGGGCGCCTTTTATGGTTTGAAAGCATATGTATCCAATATGCATCACTTGCATGTTAGATTACAAATAGACAATACTACGGTGGTGGCTTACATTGACCATATGGGCGGCATAAAATCTTTATCATGCGACAAATTGGTCAATACGATTTGGCAATGGTGTGTCGAAAGACATATTTGGCTTTCAGCTACCTATCTACCAGGTAAGCTAAATACAGTGGCGGACACCAGGTCACGCAAATTCAATGACAACATCGAATGGATGTTAAATCATAAAGCATTTGCTAAAATTGTAAAGCAATATGGAAAGCCAGATATCGATTTATTTGCATCAAGACTGAATCACCAATTAACTACGTATGTCGCGTGGGAACCAGATCCAGAGGCAGCAGCGGTAGATGCATTCACGCTGGATTGGGGAAAGTTCTTTTTCTATGCCTTTCCTCCCTTCTGCCTCATCAGTCGGGTACTTCGCAAAATCCAGATGGATTCAGCATCTGGAATTTTGGTGGTGCCCGACTGGCCTACACAGCCATGGTTCCCAGTACTCCATGACATGGTGGTGGAATCACCAATGGTGTTTCCCAGTCATCCAGGGCTATTGACTCACCCAGTGTCAGGCATAAGCCATCCATGCCATCAAGACATGAAACTCCTGGGTTGCAGATTTTAAACCGACCCTATCTGGACCTGGGATTATCGCAACAAACCATCACCACCATGTCAGCATCCCTGAGAACATCTACAAAGAGGCAGTACCTAACCAACATCAAGAAATGGGAGAGGTACTGCCAAGAAACAGGGACTTCTTACGAAACAGCCACAGTAGCCAATGTTCTCGAGTTCCTGGCCTACTTACATCACCATGAGGATATGAGCTACAGTGCCATCAACACGGCACGTAGTGCCCTCTCCAACTACCTCAAACCTGCAGGACATCAGCCCATGGGGTCCCATCCGCTGGTGGTCAAACTGATGAGGGGCATATATAACATCAAGCCCCCCAAGCCTAGATATACTCAAATTTGGGACATCAGTGTTGTGCTCACATACCTTCAGGACAGACCACCAGCAAGATCCCTCAGCCTTGAGCAATTGGCATTAAAAACGCTCATGCTTTTGGCACTAGTATCAGCACAGAGGGTCCAGTCATTGCATAAACTTCGACTGGACAGCATGGAAACAACGTCAGACCAGGTAACCTTCACTCTACAAGGTCTGATAAAACAAAGCAGGCCAGGAACATCCAACACGCTAGTGGTATTCCGGGCCTACCCAATAGAGCCACGATTGTGTGTGGTGACCCACATCAAACATTACATTGACACAACCCATAATATCCGAGGAAGTGAAAGAGCCTTATGGGTCAGCCACAAAAAACCACATGGCAGGGTAACGAGCCAGACCATTTCAAGATGGTTAAAACAGGTATTGGAAGCTGTTGGAATAGACATTAATGTATATAAATCTCATTCCACCAGGGCAGCATCCACATCAACGGCAGCAAGGATGAATGTGCCTATTGACCTCATCCTGAACAAAGCAGAATGGTCGAGGGAATCCACATTCCGAACGTTCTATGACAAGCCTTTGGTGAAGCCTGATTTATTTGCAGCAAGAATATTAGAAACTGCAAATATTTAATTTAAAGCCCGGGGGAGCTATTTGTTTTTGTTATTGTTAATAAATACTGTTTTGTTTTGAAAACAGATTCATTGGTTGATTACAATAACACTTCCTTCCTCAAGAGCTTTCGGCAGTGAGTGAGTAAAACTGTTACACGGTTTGAAATCACAGAGCTTTGAAATCTTCACGAAGTCACTCACGTGACTCTGAAGTAAAATAGTAAGATTAAACGAGAACTTACCAGTTTGAAGTTTGATCTGTATTTTATGAGGAGTTACGATGAGGGATTACGTGCCCTCCGCTCCCACCCTCATTACATGGATCAAACTGATAATTGATGTCTCTTTGTTCTTTACTATGTTACTTCAAATACGTGTGTCTGTCTGTGATTCCACACCGCTGCTTGGAAGCATGCCGCGCCTGCGCCCTGAGCGGGCTTCTTCACGTAATCCCTCATCGTAACTCCTCATAAAATACAGATCAAACTTCAAACTGGTAAGTTCTCGTTTAATCTTACTATTTTCACCACCCTCTGCAATGCCTTCCGGTCGGAGACAGAGCAGTTGCCATACCATACTGTGATGCAGTTGGTAAGGATGCTCTCGATGGTGCAGCGGTAGAAGTTCACCAGGATCTGAGGAGACAGATGGACCTTCTTCAGTCTCCTCAGGAAGAAGAGATGCTGATGAGCCTTCTTGATCAGAGTAGAGGTATTGTGGGTCCAAGAGAGGTCATCGGAGATGTTGACTCCCAAGAACCTGAAGCTAGAAACACGTTCCACCTCCGTCCCGTTAATGTGGATGGGGGTGTGCGTGCCGCCTCTGGGCATCCTGAAGTCTACAATGAGCTCCTTGGTCTTCTTGGAGTTAAGGGCCAGGTTGTTGTCAGCGCACCATGCAGCTAAGTGCTGGACCTCCTCCCTGTAGGCCAGCTCATCGTTGTTGCTGACGAGGCCAATCACCGTTGTATCATCTGCATACTTGATGATGGTGTTAGTACCATGTACAGGTGTGCAGTCATAGGTGAAGAGGGAGTAGAGGAGGGGGCTCAGCACACAGCCCTGAGGAACGCCGGTGTTCAGGGTGAGGGTTGAAGAGGTGTGCTTGTCTAACCTCACAGACTGGGGTCTGTTGGTTAGAAAGTCCAGTATCCAGTTGCAGAGGGAGGGGTCGATGCCCAGGTTACCGAGTTTGGTGATCAGTTTTGATGGAATAATGGTGTTGAATGCTGAGCTGTAATCGATGAACAACATTCTTACATAAGTGTCTCTGTTGTCGAGGTGGGAGAGGGCGGAGTGAAGTGCCGTTGAGATGGCATCCTCCGTACTCCTGTTCTTGCAGTAGGCAAACTGATAGGGATCCAGTGTGGGGGGTAGGCAGCTTTTGAGGTGTGCCAGGACCAGCAAAGGGAGGGGGACGTGGGGCTAAGGATAGGCAGAGGTGAAGAGATGGCCTCTATAATTGAAATCTCACACCAAATATTATTATTTCTGGAAGTGCTTTATATTTTCCGTCACCTATTCATTGACTCCAGAAATGCTGCCCTGATACGTTGAGTTACTCCAGCTTTTTGTGCCAATCGCCAGCATTGGGGCCCTTTTCACTCTCAGTTTACTATATTGTGCTGGCCACATTATTTGCATACCTGCTATCATTTCACAAAACAGGTGGTAGATATCAAGCTCCACCCTAGGAAGAGATCCATAGGTTGACATGAAAAAAAATATTCAAGGAATATGCTCAAAGCCTCTATGAAAAAGTGGAGAATTCCACCAGTAGCTGAGAATCGCTGGCTCATGGTCACCCAAAGCTCATGTTCATAAATGATAGGAGCAGAATTAAGCCACTTGGCCCATCAAGTTTACTCTGCTATTCAAACATGGCTGATCTAACTCTCCCGCCAAACTCTCCCACCATTCTCCTGTCTTCTTGCCATAACCTTGACACCTGTACTAATCAAGAAATTATCTATTTCTGCCTTAAATATATAAATTGATGGCCTTCTGTGGCAATGAATTCCACAGACTCACCTCCATCCAGCATAATCTTCCAGGAGCAATCAATAGTTGTCTTTTTACAGACCTTCAAAGAATTACCTGGATAAATCTATCTTGATTGTAGGTGAAGCCTTGACACAATGTAATGGGAAGTCTCCAGTTTCTGAGATACACCTCGAATTTCCAACATTAGTGAATAGAAATTATATATATTGCTCAAATTAGTAATGAAACTCATCAAGTAGCACTTGACATCAATGTCATTGTTGTTTTCTCTGAAACAACTCGAGCTTAAAGACGGGGACACAAGAGATTGCATCTGCTCCAATCTGGAACACAAGATTTGGAATCTGGAATCGGTAGTAAGGAAGGCAAATGCAATGCTTGTATTTATTTTGAGAGGACTGGAATATAAAAGCAAAGATATAATGCTGAGGCTTTAGAAGAGGCACTGGTCAGACTGCATTTGGAGTATTATGAGCCCCATATCTGAGGAATGATGTGCTAGCATTGGACAGCGTCCAGAGGAGGTTTACGAGAATGATACGATTACGAGGGATGATTGATTAAAGTGTGGAAGGAACTGCGGATGCTGGTTTAAACCGAAGATAGACACAAAATGCTGGAGTTACTCAACGGGTCAGGCAGCATCTCTGGAGAAAAGGATTAGGAGACGTTTCGGGTGGCGACACTTCTTCAGACTGAGAGTCAGGGGAAAGGGAGACGAGAGATATAGATGGTGATGTAGAGAGATATGGAGCAAGTGAATGAAAGATAAGCAACAAAGTAACAATGATAAAGGAAACAGGCCATTGTTAGCTGTTTGCTAGGTGAGAACAAAAAGCAGTGGACAGAGGGAATGCAGGGGTTACTTGAAGTTAGTTAAGCGTTTGATGACACTGGAGTTTAGAAGGAAGAGGAGGGACCTCACTGAAAATTTCCAAATATTGCAAGCCTGGATAGAATGGATGTAGACAGGATCTTTCCATGAGTGGAATAGTCTCGCATCAGAGGCCATGTTCACAGAATACATGGATGTACATTAAGAAAGGAGGAGGGGAGACATTTCTTTAGTC
This sequence comes from Leucoraja erinaceus, assembly GCF_028641065.1. NCBI lineage: Eukaryota > Metazoa > Chordata > Chondrichthyes > Rajiformes > Rajidae > Leucoraja > Leucoraja erinaceus. The sequence goes on from NW_026575660.1 coordinate 48,072, forward strand.
GGAGGATGGTGAAACTGTGGAATTAATTGTCACAGAAGGCTGTGGAGGCCGTCAATTGATATTTTTAAGGTGGGGATTGATAGATTCTGGATTAGTACGAGTGTCAGAGGTGACAAGGAGAAGAATGGAGTTGAGAGAGAAAGATAGATCAGCCATGATTGAATGGCAGAGTATGGGGCGAATGGTCAAATTCTGCTACTACAATTCATCAACTTAGGAACAAATCAAACTAGAACAAATCAGCAGGTCAAACATCATCTGTAGTGGCAAAGGGATGTTTGACATTTCAGATCGATGCAGTATCTCAGCCAGAAATGACAAATTTCCCTTGCAACCATAAATACTGCTTGACCTGTTGAGTCCCTCCATTTTTGCTGAGGGGTTAAGTATATTTGGAATGTTAACCAGCAGAATGGCCACATCCAATTATTGATGAAAAGCTGCAGCATTTTAAGAGGGAATCAAGTGTTTTGGTGTCTGGGTGGCACCTCCTGCCACATTAGTGTCAAAGCATAAGTTTTATAGTTTAAAAGTTCAGTGTTGTTTATTGCCACGCAAATAATCAGAACAGATAACAACCATCTTGAACAACAGCAATTACAATGACATCAGCTGCATTTTCCAATTTACAAGCTAATTTGGCCGGAACTAATTGATTTTGGGTGCAGCAATTTGTCCTCAGCCACGTGTACTGAATGTTTATTACAATGGCCCGCAGACATTTTGCTCTGCTTCTGAAATTCACATCAAGTAACTCATGAGTGGCAGCACCTGACAGAAAACTACAGTGATAGTGATGCCAGCCTGAGTACAGAGCAAATCTGTGCAGTCAAAGTGATGGTGCTTCAGCAATATCATTAATCTGTTAAATTGTTTTGCTGTTGTGATATTCTCAGATTTCTTTGGATTGGATTGGATTCAATTTATTGTTATTGGCTCAATTAAGAGACAACGAAATGCCATTTTCCTTACAGTCATACAAATAAATTTTTAAAAAAGCACAAAACACAGAGGTCCAGGACACAACATCCCCACAGCGGCACCAAAGTTCCCCATTGTGAGGAAGGAACCAAAGTCCGGTCAACCTCCTCGCTGATCTTCCCAGATGTTCACCCGTGGTCTGGGCCTCCCGAAGTCCACTCCTCAGCGGTCCGGGCCTCTAAATCAGCCACCTCCCACCGGAGTCCGCGGCGCCCGAAGTCCACAGGCCGAGCTGGGCGGAGATTCACGCTGGCGACCCCCGACAAAGGGCCGCAGGACTCCGCGATGTTGATCAGCGCTGCCCGCGTTGGGAGCTCTGCGAACCACAGCTCCGCGATGTAGATGCAGCGGCCCAGCACACCGGTCCTCCAAACGACGATCCCAGGTGAGGCATCGCCCGCTCCACGATGTATCCAGCACTGCGCCGCCGCTGCTGGAGCTCTGGTCGGTCCCGGCAGGAAAGGCCGCGCCAATCCAATAGGTAGGCCGCGGGGGGGGGGGGGGGGCGAGGACGCGACTTGGATCCTCTCCAGGAAGCGACTGAAGGAAGGTTTCCCCCTTACCGTCCCCTCTTCCCCCCCACATAAAAAACAAAAAAGAACCCAAAAAACATACTTCAAACATAACAACAACAAAAAAACTGAAGGCGGAGGCAGCCAATAACAGTGCCACCGGATGTCCACTAATTGTAGTCTGGTATCACGAATTTTGCCCTAGCAATCTGAACTTGCATGGTAGAAATCTGAGCTTTAATTCCAGCATTGGGCCGTTGAGTGGCCTGTGATTGATTCATTGAATTGATTGAAAGTTACAGCATGCAAACCAGCCCTTCAGCCTATCGGGTCGATGCTACTCACCCATTCACACTAGTTCAATGATATACCGGTTTTGCATCAACTCCCGACACACTAGAGGGATTTTACAGAGGATAATTAACCTACAAATCCCCATATCTTTGGGAGGGGAGGAAACCGGACGAGACTTATGTTGTCACAGGGAGAACATGTAAACTCTATACAGTCGACAGCTCTACCAGCTGCCCAACTGAAAATGGAAGCTGAGATAACAGTCATTTGATACTTAAATATGGCCAAATCCATAGACATTGACATGGAATTGTCCATAACTTCCATTTTGGAAAGGATGTGCACCCTGATTTATTTTCAGTTGAATTCAGACACATGTTTCTTAACACTTCCTGTTTGTGAAGTCTCAGACAGTACCAAATATTCCAATGTAACTAGTGTGTGGGAAGGAACTGCAGATGCCTGTTTACAATGAAGATAGACACAAAATGTTGGAGTAATCCAATGGGACAGGCACAGGCAAAATCTCTGGAGAGAAGGAATGTTTCAGGTCGAGACCCTTCTTCAGACTAAAGAATGGGCTTGACCCGAATCATCACCCTTTCTTTTTCCCTGAGATGCTGCCTGTCCCACTGAGTTACTCCAGCATGTTGTGTCTATCTCCAATGTACTTAGTTATGTAGAAACATAGAAAATAGGTGCAGGAGGAGGCCATTTGGCCCTTTGAGCCAGCACCACCATTCATTGTGATCATGGCTGATTGTCACCAATCAATAACACGTGCCTGCCTTCTCCCCATATCCCTTGATTCCACTAGCCCCTAGAGCTATTACCTATTTCATTGTACTTACTTAGGCATCCCATAATGACCCCCCTTAAAGAACTCCTGTGCACCTTGGCCTTGTGAATTTCTGATTACCGTGCCACCATTTTCTCTTGCCCTGCACTATCCAACAAAAAACCCTTAGAATCTCAGAAACAAAAGGATGCTTGATAGTACCCGACTGGCCTACACAGCCATGGTTCCCTATAACCATATAACCATATAACAATTACAGCACGGAAACAGGCCATCTCGGCCCTACAAGTCCGTGCCGAACAACTTGACATGACTATACTCCATGACATGGTTGTTGGAACTCCGATGACATTTCCCAGTGACCCAGAATTATTAAAACACCCAGTGTCTGGCATAAGCCACCCATGCCATGAAAAATATCAAACTCCTGGTTTGCAGATTCTGAACAGACCATTGCTGGGACTGGGATTATCAGAACAAATTGTCGACACCATGTCAGCATCCCTCCGAACATCCACCATAAAACAATACTTGACCAATATCAAAAAATGTGAAAAGTACTGCCTGGATACAGGGACCACCTACACAACTGCATCAGTCACCAACGTACTGGAATTCCTGGCCAAACCTCACTACGAAGAAGGACTCAGCTACAGTGCCATCAACACAGCGAGAAGTGCCCTGTCTGCATACTTAACACTAGCACCAGGACAACAGGCCATGGGATCTCACCCGCTGGTGGTAAAATTAATGAAAGGCATTTACAATACCAACCCCCCCTTGACCAAGGTACACCCATATACGGGATGGCAGTGAGTTCCTGACTCCTCAGGGGATGGCCACCAGCCATATCCCTCAGCCTGGAACAATTGACACTCAAAACGCTCATGTTAATGGCACTTGTATCCGCACAGAGGGTCCAGTCTCTACATCGGTTACGACTGGACAACATGATTACAGCTCCAGACCAGATCTCGTTTATGATCCAGGGACTGATCAAACAGAGCAGGCCAGGAACGCCAAGTCCAGTCATGGTATTCCGGGCTTACCCACCAGAACCATGGTTATGTGTCATGACCCACCGACTATCTCATATAGACACAACTAACAATATTCGAGGGACTTAAAACGCCTTGTGGGTCAGTCATAAAAAACCTCATGGTCGGGTGACGAGGCAAATAATTTAGAGATGGCTCTAGCAGGTGCTAAAAGCTGCCGGGATTGACACTAACTTGTATAAATCTCACTCCGCCAGGGCAGCATCCACGTCAACGGCGGAAAGAATGAACGTGCCGATGGACCACATTCCTGGCTACAACAGGATGGGCAAGGGAAACCACGTTCTGGACTTTTTATCACAAGCCGTTGGCAAAACCTGTGTTATAGGCAGAAACAATTTTACAGTCTGCAAATATTTAATTTAAGCCCGGGGGAGCAATTTTCTTTTTGTTGTTATTGTTAATAAATAACGTTTTGTTTTTCATAAACAGATTAATTGGTAGATTACAATAACACACTTCCTCCCTCAAAGACTTCGGCAGTGATGTAGTAATAACTGTTACACGGTTTGAAATCACAGAGCTTTGAAATCTTCACGGAATCACTCACGTGACTCCGAAGTAAAATAGTAAGATTAAACGGGAACTTACCAGTTTGAAGTTTGATCTGTATTTTATGAGGAGTTACGATGAGGGATTACGTGCCCTCCGCTCCCACCCTCAATAATATGGGTCAAATTCATAAACTGATGTCTCCTTGCCTTTACTATGTTTACTTCAATAACTGTGTCTATCTGTGATTCCACACTGCTGCTTTGAAGTATGCCGCGCATGCGTGCTGAGCGGGTTCTTCACGTAATCCCTCATCGTAACTCCTCATAAAATACAGATCAAACTTCAAACTGGTAAGTTCTCGTTTAATCGTACTATTAAATGTTATCTGTTTCAGGTCCAGAATTACATTCCCCATACAAATTTTTTAAAGTCTTGATGATTGTAACTCAAATGCTCATCATCATCATCACTGCATTTATTCTCTACAATTATGATGAAGCAAATATTTGCAGAAAGGTCTTTGGCTCACAATATTTTTCAAATTAGTAACTTTATTCAAATATTTAAACAACTTCCTTCGATTTCCTTCCCTTTCCTTTATCTTACTTCCTTTCCAGTCTTCCTTTATTTTCCTTATTTTTTCATTATTTTCCATGAAACCTATTTCTGTTTGAATTGGGTGTTTCCTTTCCAGATTCACCATAATTTGGTTCAATAATTAATTAAGCAAATTACCCAGCACGCATTTGCAATATTTTCAAAAATTATTGTATTAGCGATAAATTGAAGTAGGGTATAGCAAAAGAAGAATACTTGTATAAATAAAACCAGACTATACTGTTGCTCCTCCATGATTATAATGCCACAATGTTTGGACTGATATCATGCCATTTTTGCTAATCTGTGTATACGTTTATTCAAAACACTAATTATTAATTTGCCTCCAGTTTCCTTACATGAGGTTTGAAAATGATATGACTGAAATTGTTTTTTAGGTACAATACTAACATTTCCAAGGAATATTTTACTTCTGATAATTTATTATAATCATTAATTCAAAAATCAGTCATTTCTGTTTCACTATGACTATTAGGTACCCTTGAAACTGCAACAAGCTGTATGTTATAAGTGGCAGGTTACACAGAAAAGCTGGAGAAACTCAGCGGGTGCAGCAGCATCTATGGAGCGAAGGAAATAGGCAACGTTTCGGGCCGAAAACCGTCTGAAGAAGGGTTTCGGCCCGAAACGTTGCCTATTTCCTTCGCTCCATAGATGCTGCTGCACCCGCTGAGTTTCTCCAGCTTTTCTGTGTAACCTTCGATTCTCCAGCATCTGCAGTTCCCTCTTAAACACTGTTATAAGTGGCACTTGGCAGGGTGATCAATGGTACTCATTCTTCACCTTGGTGAAGTTTTCTACACCAATTCTTTGTGGAGAGTTTCCCATACAAATACTAACCAAGCCTGAATATGCTTCAGGGGTCAGAAGGGATCAGATATAGCCAGATCCATCCTTATAGGTAATATATTATTATATTAAAAATGCAAGGAGCCAGAGGTGAAAAGCATAACTTTTTATGCAATGAGATTTAACATCTAGGGTTCACTAGTTAAAGGGGTGTAGAGGAGTGAGGTACACTGAAAGGTCTGTGGGTCATATTCAGTACCAGCCTGGCTGTTTGAATAAAAGACATATTACCAGCACTGTCTGTTCCCTATCTCACACTTAGCAGCAACAAGCACCCTAGTTCCTGAAGCTCATTGTTGATCACTAAAGCTCAATACAATATCGATTTTTCGGCATGATATTGGAAGGCCATGTCCGCTAGAGTGCTTTACGGTTAAACCTTAACGCGTCAACATGTCTAATGAGTATGAAGGTCTCTTATATTCACAAACAATGAAAGTGGAATTTATTTAAATAATAATGTTCAAAATAAAAAATAAATAAAAACAAGAAGATACTTTAAGATATAAAATATGTTTAGATATAATTAATTCACAGGTACATTTATTGAAATGAACTCAATTAATTCAAAAGTTACTTAATAGCAACCACTCTCCCTCTGGGATGTTCTCTTCCGCTGTAGTGAATGGAATTGTTAAACTTATGAACAGGGTCAGTCTCCTGAAAAGGAGTAGAATCAAGGAACTGCAGTAAATCAGCGGGTTGGCCAGTCTGGAGATTATGAATAGATCATGTTTCGGGACAGGACCCTTCTTCAGACTGATTGTGTGGTGGAGGGTGGGATTGGATGTGGGGGGGGGGGGGGGGGGGAGTTGGAAGAGGGGAGTGGCCTGACAACGCCTGACAAGCAGTAGATGGATACAGGTGTGGTTGTTTTTTGATAGGCAGATGATTGGCCAAAGGCCAGAGACAAAAAGCCAGAATGTGTAAGACAGGTTGGAGACAAAAGATTAAAGATTTGTGAAGCTGGAGGAAGAGTTGTAAGAGGAAGGGAAGGGAAGGGGGAGAGTGGGGGGGGAAGGAGATGTGAGACTGAGTCCAGGTGGGGCACAAAGGAGATGGGGAGAAGAAAGGGTGGGGTGGTTTTGGTAGTTACCTAAAATTGGAGAATTCAACATTCATACCTTTGGCTACCATACCTTTGGATGAAATTGGAGAATTCACCATTCATACCTAAGCTACCTAAATGGAATATGAGGTGCTGTTCCACCAGTATCCCTATGGCCTCACTCTGGCAATGGAAAACGCCCAGGATCGAATGCTCAGTATGGGAATGGGAGTGGGAGTTAAAATGACTCCCCTAAAATTAACCTTCTGATTAATGAGGTTGAGGTTGTCACCTGTTTTAAGAGAGCATCAACAATATCAATACCAATCAGTGGCATTAATGTCTGTGGTAGTGATGTGCTTTGAGAGGCTTGTTATGGAACATATCAATTCATACCTCAACAAGAACCCGGACCCACCATCATATTTCTACTGTCACAATGGATCAATGTAATCCAACCTGTTCTCCGCCCTGTACTGGACTACTTAGACAATAGAGTTGATAGAGTTGTTGCCTTAGAGCGCCAAAGACCAGGGGTTTAATCCTGACTATGGGTGCTTGTCTGCACTGAGTTTGTGCGGGAATGGGTGCTTGTCAGTACTGAGTTCTCTCCATGACCTGCGTGGGTTTTCTCTGGGATCTCCGTTTTCCTCCCACAAGACGTACAGGTTTGTAGGCTAAATGGCTAGTGTGTGTGTAGGATAGTGTAAGTGCATGGGGATCGCTGGTCAACATGGACTCGGGGCGCCGTGGGGGCTGTTTCTGCATTGTAGCTCTAAACTAAACAAAACAATACTATTCATGTTTTGGTCTATATGACAATTAAACACTCTTGACTTGCAGTATATTATAAACAGCATGTTGTTTTTTACATCCAAAAATACTGCAGCATGTTCTCATGTGATGTAGGCCTGTTGCTGACTCTGACATACTCTTTCATGTTCCTTATTCATCCAGAGTTGGTATTCTGACTTGATAGTAACATTAGTGAAATATGTGATGATTTATGAGGTGACAAATTAATAACTGTATGTCCCTGTCACAACGTATTGTTCACAGTGCAACATAGATATTCAATTAAACGCAGTAAATTTATAGTGTTTAAGAGGGAACTGCAGATGCTGGAGAATCGAAGGTTACACAGAAAAGTTAGAGAAACTCAGCGGGTGCAGCAGCATCTATGGAGCGAAGGAAATAGGCAACGTTTCGGGCCGAAACTGAAGAAGGGTTTCGGCCCGAAACGTTGCCTATTTCCTTCGCTCCATAGATGCTGCTGCACCCGCTGAGTTTCTCCAGCTTTTCTGTGTAACCGCAGTAAATTTATATTTGTGTTAATGTCCTTTTTCAGAATATATAGTTGGAAATTAGGCCAACATTTAGCAACTTTTGTTTTTCATTTTAATTTGCGTTGCTCGCTGAGGTGACCTTTTGTACTGACTAATATTCTACTGCCTTGATTTAAATACTTCATTCACTCCATTGTTTTCTCTCTGTAATTATAGTAGTTAACGTTTCAGTCTAAATCTTTTCCATTACAACCTTGCTAAAGATTTGACCATTTTAATATTCTTCTGAAGAACTTCACCTGAAATATTGACTTGTCTTTTCTCTTTGCATGGAGTAACTGAACTTGTGCAATTTCAGCATGTTCTGATTTAATTTCAAACTTTCAGCATTCCTACAGAACAGCAATGTAATTGCCCCATTACAACAGTGATTACACTCATTAAGTGACTGTAAAGTGCTTTGAGACACCCTGAGGTTGTGAAATATGTAGCATTTATGCAATTTTCTTTTTTTATTCCTTTACTTCCATGTTTTGTTTTTATTTAATTGTAAATCAATGTAATTCTCAGTCCAAGTGTAACGTTTTTCTAATTTCATATTTTGCAGTCGATTTTAATATTGTGCACGTTTGTGTAATTCTGCTCACTAATGGCAATATAATAAATAGAATATACAGCAGAGTAATAGACCATACATTCCAGCCAGTCTGTGCCGCTGTTTATATTCTTCTCTTTAACAATTGCAGAATTTAAAGCATCCTTTCCAGATGCACACAAGAGAATGCAGATGCTGGAGTCTTAAGTAGAGTCTTATGCCCCTGTCCCACTTAGGAAACCTGAACGGAAACCTGAACGGAAACCTCTCGAGACTTTGTGCCCCACCCAACGTTTCTGTGCGGTTCCCGGAGGTGGCAGGTGGTTGCCGGAGGTTGCAGGTAGTGGATGCAGGTAGGGAGACTGACAAAAATCTCCGGGAACCTCCGGGAACCGCATGGAAACCTTGGGTGGGGCGCAAAGGCTCCAGAGGTTTCTTTACAGGTTTCCTAAGTGGGACAGGGGCATTAAGCAGGAACACAATGGGTGAGGTCAGGTCAGGAATGGGCAGGTGGAGTTTTCTGTTGGGACCCTTCTTCAACTATGTGATGAATGCAAGAAAGTGCAGAGTGGTGAACGCAGCCCAGACAATCATGCAAATCACCATCTGCTCCCCACCCCAGCCATCAACTCCATATCACACTGCCTTGGGAAAGCAGCCAACAAAACCTAAGACCACTCACACAGGCACAGTGCTTCTTTTGTGAAGGTAAATCTAGAAAGTTCTAAACTAGAGCTGGGACATAATTATTTAATGTACAATAACCAATAGCATCCCATGACCTATTATATCAAAGGCTGTGACTGTCAATGTTGTTATTTTGTTTTCTAGCAACGTGACACATATATTTTAACGTATATTGTTTTAATAATGTCTAATTTTTAACGTGCTGATTTAATACTTACTAATATGTATTCTATCAAATTAGATGTTGATTGGTAACTAGTTTAGTACAGAGAGGGGGTAAAAACTGTCAATAAATGTAACTTTATCGATATGAGCATTTGCACCTTTTATTTATAGAGAATCAAGTCAAGAGTGTTTTATTGTCAAATGTCCCAGACAAGACAATGACATTCTTACTTGCAGCAGCACAACAGAATATGTGAATATGTAAACATTGTACACGGGGGGGGGGGGGGGGGGGGGGGGGGGGGGGGGGGGGAAAAGAAAAAGAAACTCCTGAACATGTTGCACCATATAATATAAATATATAAATAAATAAGTTTTATTTATATAGCACGTTTTAAGTCAACTCACATTGACCCCAAAGTGCTTTACATAAATTAAATAATAAGTTCCATTACAAACCACAGAAAAAGGTTAAAAAAAAAAAAGAATAAAATGGACACGACACATTATAGAGTTCAACACAAACGTCCCCCAAGCTTGACCGTATCAGTTTTAGCAATTTACTAGACTAAGTGGGTCGATGGGTCCCAGTTACACGGGAGGCCTGGCCCTCCAACGCAACCCATTTCCCAATGCAATATTCCACCATGGTGTGGGGGAAGGGGTGGGGACCAATCTGCTCATCTCACGATTTTTTTAACCTTCATAACATTTGTAATATTCCACCGATCGGAAAAAAACTCGGTGCACTTGGAGCAGAGGAGAACGATGAGTAAGGTGGCAAAAAACCTAGCGATATTGGGTACCGTTTTTGTGCAATTTCTTTTTAATCGCAAACTGGAAGGGGACAAGATGAGAGTTTTAGTAATAGGATAGATAGATAGATAGATAGATAGATAGATAGATAGATAGATAGATAGATAGATAGATAGATAGATAGATAGATAGATAGATAGATAGATAGATAGATAGATAGACAGATATTGAATGGATAGGAATTAGAAAAACAGATTATGGTCAATCAGATATCACACGGTTTAGCAATGCAATATTTCATTTAATCAACAATGTTATCTATGCACTGTAAATGGATTGATTGCAATCATGTATTGTCTTTCTGCTGATTGGTTAGCATGCCACAAAAAGCTTTTCACTGTGTCTGTATACACATGACAATAAACTAAACTGAACAATGCGGGTTTGGAATGGTTAATGGTGAAGAGGCAATTAAAAAAGGAAATATTAGGATACAAACTCTAAGGAGAAGGGTTTCAGCTGGCATGACAGACATTGTACACTGAGAGTTCTATTTTACTTCAGAGTCACGTGAGTGACTACGTGAAGACCCTGCCAGCACGCATGCGCGACATAGCGTCTCACGAAGTGCAACAGCGAAGGACGGGTGCACGAGCTCTCCCGTAACAAGTTTAAAAACGGGACCTCCAGGTAAGTAAACTTACTCGGAGGTCGTATTTTGGAACCCTTGTTCTGCTTTAGATTACAGAAATATGAACAAGGGAAGACAACCAAAGAAGGTCGTACCCCGTCCGACTGCGATGGACCAGGAGGGTCCCAGCAGTTGGGAGCGACCAGCGGCACCTGGACTGCACACACTGTGGTCCTCAGTCACCGACAATATTCCTGAGCCATGCCCAGCGCCGCTAGCACAGCTCGAACAACCGCAGTGGGCTGGAGGCAAGGCTAAACGGAAGTCGGACCGGCCGGTTTACTCGGACGAGTCCGGTGCAAAAGACTCACTGCCCGAGAGCGGCAGAGGTGACCGTTTGGGCCACATGGAAAGGCTCATTGAGCAAATGCTCCCTCCAGCGAGACTTGCTCCGGGAGATGGGGCAAGCTCGCCAAGGGAGCACAAGCACTCCAGCTCCAGTGCATTATTAAGCACTGACCATCACATCACCCTCAGCAGAGGGGAGCGTTGGCGACCAGGACTGGGCTGGTCAAGGTCAGGGGTCACTGGCTGAAGAACACGGCAGTGTGCTGGGGGTACAGGATCAGGAAGAGCTGCTGGGAGTGGTGAACCGCTACGCGGCAACACCACGAGCGGGACGGCCGTTACAGCCCAAATTGGCGGCCAGTATTGACTACCTGTCCTTTAAACCACTCCAAGAACAGGTAGTTGGATCTTTACACGCCTCCCGGTAATTGCATTTCGCTCAATGTACCAGTCGTTAACAGTCAAATCTGGGGGTACATTGGGCAGGGTATCCGAACCCAAGAACTTAAATTACAAAAAATACTAAAGCTCCTGACATTGGCTATAACATCATATGCTCGTTCCGTGGATGGGGTTGACATGACAACCAATCAACAAGACACCCTGGCTCTGCTGTGCAACACACAGTATGAGATCAAAAACCTCCGGAAGGAGGCCATAAGATCTGCCCTCAACCCAAAATTCGCAGGACTGTGTAAAACGCTGGCCTCACAGCCACAGATCCTGCTATTTGGCAAAGACTTACCAAAGCAAGTAAAAGATCTGGCTGAAGAGTTCAAGCCATTTGGACTCATGAGGGCAGGCCCCGGAATGAGCAAAACAACGCAACCCAGAAGGCAGTACCCCCACGCATCCACCAGTAGGCGTCTACTTCATGGTACTGGTGAAAGCTCAGGGCCCGCATATCATCCCTGGAAGTCTTTTTTAGGGCAGGGCCCAGAGTGGGCCCCATGGAAAATGCGTCACCCCCACACAGCACCACCCCGACAGACAAGGAACCAAAAGCCCAAGAAGTGAACATTCTACCAATAATAATGAAGGTAGGTTGGTCTGGTTCCTACCAGTACATAAAAGGTGGGGGGACTTTGCTAACAGGGGGGAGACTACACTTGCTTTTGGAAGCATGGAGGACTATCACACTTGACAATTATATACTAAAAAGTATTCAAGGATATAAAATTGTATTTATTCAAGAAAATATGCCACCAGTTCAGCATGCACACCAAAGGGGATTTACCCTCTCACTAAAAGAAAAACGTGAGGGACAAGCAGAACTGGTGAGGTTACTTACAAACGGAATCATAGAGAAATCTAAACATGAATCTTTGGAATTCGTATCAAATATATTTACTAAAACAAAAAAAGATGGTGGATGTTGCAACATCATTGACTTAGCCACATTGAATACTTTTGTTAAGTAGATACACTATAAAATGGAAACATTTGTAACTGCCAAACAATTGATTTCCAAAGGATACTTTATGGCTAGCATCGACTTAAAAGATGCATACTATTCTGTACCCATTCATAAGCATCATTGTAGATACCTAAAATTTAACTAGATGGGGAAACAATGGCAGTACAAATCATTGCCTAATGGTCTAACATCAGCCCCAAGACTGTTTACCAAGATATTAAAACCAGCCCTGGCAATATTAAGAAAACAAAACCATTTGACAAGACATATCTTGATGATATTTTGATAATAGGCAAAACCATGGAATTAGCTAATTCAGCAGTATTAGCTACTAAACATTTATTTGAAACCCTGGAGTTTGTCATACATCCAGATAAATCTAAGTTGATGCCATCCACAACTATGGACTAACTGGGATTCACAATTAACTCAGTCCACATTTCTGTAACATTGCCAAAAGAAAAAGCAGCATAATAGTAAGATTAAACGAGAACTTACCAGTTTGAAGTTTGATCTGTATTTTATGGGGAGGAACGTTGAGGGAATATGTGAAGAACCCCGCTTACGACGCATGCGTGTCATCCTTCAAAGCAGCGGTGTGAGGTCACAGAAACACTATAATGACCTAATATAGTAAGATTATCAAAGAGATACCAGTTTAATATATGACTAATCGAGGGTGGGAGCGGAGGGCACGTATTCCCTCAACGTTCCTCCTCATAAAATACAGATCAAACTTCAAACTGGTAAGTTCTCGTTTAATCTTACTATTTTACTTCATAGTCATGTGAGTGACTACGTGAAGATTTCAAAGCTCTGTGAGCTCATGCCGTTGAACGAGTTCATGCTTCACAACTGCCTTGGCTGGGGGAGAATGATGTTAACATCATTGAACATAATACGATATTGAAACCCAACTGTAAAATATTAAATCCAATTATTGCCCCTATTTATGTGGTGAATTATATGCAGAACTTAAAATTGTTTCTGCAATTCTTCCAGGTGCAATAACTGGTTTGTTATAAAGTCGTTGGATAGTTTCCTCCGTTGACCATTCTACTGTCTTGAAGGTTTTGTCCATTGGTACGTCCAACTTCATAGCTGCCAATGTAGTTGCAGCCCTGATGGAGTAAGATTTAAATTTTCCCATAGAGTCCACTCCAGCCTTTGTTAGGACTTATAACCATATAAACCATATAACATTTACAGCATGGAAACAGGCCATCTCAGCCCTACAAGTCCGTGCCGAACAACCTTTTTCCCTTAGTCCCACCTGCCTGCACTCATACCATAAACCTCCATTCCCTTCTCATCCATATGCCTATCCAATTTATTTTTAAATGATACCAACGAACCTGCTGCCACTACTTCCACTGGAAGTTCATTCCACACTGCTACCACTCTCTGAGTAAAGAAGTTCCCCTTCATGTTACCCCTAAACTTCTGTCCCTTAATTCTGAAGTCATGTCCTCTTGTTTGAATCTTCCCTATTCTCAAAGGGAAAAGCTTGTCCACACTTGCTTAGCCATTTAGAGATGATCTGGACTGTCACTGTTTTGAGTGGCTATTAGTAGCTGATAAACGTGACATTTCTTCCTCTGATGATCTAGCATACTTCATGTATGATAGTAAATGAGTTATAATACAGCAACAACCATCTGTCGTATAGGCTCTGTATTTTGTTTTTAGGCCTGCTGACCCCTGTCTGTTCTGTTTGACCCTTTGATTAATGTGACACGTTGAATTCTCTGATGAAATCATCATGTTGTCCAGCCTTAGTTTCTGTAGTGACTGGACTCTTTGTGCCGTGACCAAGGCCATCAGCATGACTGTTTACATTGTCAGTTTCTGTAATGACAGAGCTGTAGCTGGAGACCAGTTTCTTAACTTGGTCAGTACAAAACTTACATCCCATATATGAATGTACCTAGTTCTTGGGGATTAATTTTAACATGCCCCTAATGAGTTTTGTTACCAGTGTGTGCGTCCCCACAGAATGCCGCTCTGTACCTTCGACAGGTATGTAGACAGAGCACTCCTGGCGCAATTGTGGTACTATGACTAAGCCTCTCATCGTAATGGAGGCTTGCCAGGAATTCCAGAACAGATGGCTGTTCATTAGATCTGTGGGTGATGATAATAGTTATGAACGTACTTCCTATTTCTAGAGGATACCAAGTACTGTTGAATGAGTGGACTGTCTGTGACCCGCTGAAAAGATTCCGCCTATGGTCCGTCAGTCCTAGGTGTAGAAGAGGTGCTTTCAATTCTACAATAAATAGGTTAATATATATAGTGACATGGGTAACTCTCCATGTTGCTAGAAAGAACCAGTAAGTTAGGTCTATGATGGATGGTGATGAATGGTTCTGACCCCTGTCGATATCCCCAGAACCCTTAGATGAGTAAGGCAATCATGTATTACCAAAATTCTAGACGTGGAGTCTATAGTATCTTCCTTAATACCCAACTGATGAGGCAAAAAAGAGAGATGCTTAATTTGTGTTTATAATATGTTGTTTATTATTATATGGCTGCAGGCAATATCATTTCGTTCAGACCTAAATGTCTGAATACCAAATAAGAATTCAATTCAATTTACAAATAGAGTTGGCCAGATAGTCACGTGGTGTCGGTACGTTTCTACCCATATAGTTGACATACTACTCCCGGTGCCCATAAAACTGGTCACTGTTAATGTTAGGTTATGAACCATGCCTAACAAATGTACCCACATCTAGTGCCATAGTGGCGTCAGTCGGTTACTTCATTAGCCTGTCAGAATGACCCATAAATTGTTTGAATGACGCGTGACTGCGTTCAGTAATTAGATAATGTCTGATATTATATTGCTGGCACACAGTCCCTATGCCAATTCTACTAGCAGTCTGATGGATAGTTAGTACCCTGCCAGTCTCCATTAAGGCTGTACCATATTTACCAGCAAAGTCAGTGCCATGTGAACTGTGTTAGCAGTGAACCGCAGATGACCTGTAGTTAACACATCTGTGGGTACCTCTAATAGGTAATCTAGCCAGCATATCTTGGTACGATGCTTGCCAAATAGTACCTTAGGATCAATACATAAGATGACACAAAGTTCCCATCTGAAAGAATATAAGTACGAAGTATTCCATTAAACCTAAGATGAAATGGCAACCACCTCTGATTATGATAAGGATATTTAGTACACAAATTTCTGTGATTCTTATTGGATGTACCATAACATCTATAATGTGTGTACGTAGTTTAATAATGCTTCAATTTGTTGCTTCCTTGTCTGTATGACGTTCAGATCAGTACATGCTAAACTAAGGAGCAAGTAATGAATACCTCCACATTTTATATCAGTGATTTGGGAGGTTCCAGGTTAGCATATAAGGCCAGTGCATCCTGGTGAACTAGTGTCATGTCTATTTCTAATAGTGCGGCCGATAATATCCTGCTGATAGGACTTTAGAACTTTATTTCGGTTCAATACCTTGTCCTGTTATGTTTTTGGTTACTATTAAGACTAAAGGATCCAGCAGTCCAATACAATTCCTGATAGATAGCATTCCCATCTCAGGATTACACAGTAATGACTGTTCCAGTAATGTCTGTTTCAAGGAAACAAAAGCACACCTGTGAGTAAGGCTAACTGGTCAGATTTGACGCCAGCATAGATCAGCGCATCATGGGGCCTTGTGGTTTAACTATGCCCCTATGCAAGAGACCCACCCCCGGCAGGTGCCGGAGTCGGTAGGTCATACGAACCTTGTGCCTAGACTATGTCCTAATAATGACCAAATGGCGGACAATGGCACAGCAAATATTCACCACCAGCCAAGTTGGAAGAAATGCTCAATTGAACAGTCATACACTTGATTGAATCTCAATTCCAACGGACCTCCTAGTACAGGGAGGCTAGGGTTTTCTTGTGGCTGAAAAGAAAAACCCCAAACTGCACCAAGAAACAACCGCGAGAACCCATGCCTCTATAAACAAGTGGGCTCAACTATAAGAACCAGGTACTCACAAGTAAAACCACTGGCCCGCACCCTGTGGTGCTCCAAACTCGCGGTGCAGTGCTCACGGTACTGAGTCTTCATAGTGAGTTTTCCAAGTGATAATGCTGTAGTAGGCGACCAGCTTCTCAACATGGTCAAAACGACACCCATATCCCAGATTCGGGGGTACATGGTTTTAGGAGGTTTCGCATTAAATATGCCCCTCATGTGTTTAGTTACCAGGGGGTGCGTTCCCACTGAGCCCTTCATACTACCGTTTAGGCTGCGGTGCTCCTCCACCCGTTTTGGTGTGATTTTCACTCGCTCCCTTTCGGGAGATGGTGATGCTGATTCTTTCTTTCTTCCACCCGTTTTGGTGTGATTTGCACTCGCTCCCTTATTGGGAGATGGTGGTGCCGACATTTGTTGCTGTGCCTCTCGCTCCCTGCTGCTCTGTCCACTCGTGGCTGCTCCTAAAACCCCTCCAACCGACCCCCAGTGTGCACGGGCACTGGCCGCTCGCGGCTCTTCAGAGTCGGACTCCTCGAAGTCAACGAATCTGATTATGCCTACCTCTCCCGACCAGCCAGGGCCGGCGCGGGAGCGAAGTTGGGAGCGAAAGTCGGGAGGGAAAGTCGGGAGCAAAAGTCGGGAGCAAAAGTCGGGGGGGTAAGTCGGGCACAGCTATTCCCATTACGGGAGTTCAGTCTGTTGCTGCTGTCTGTTTTCCCCCTGCCTCTGTGGTGCTCCAGCGTGGTCCAGCGGGTCCAGCGCGTACTCAGTGCTCTCGGGCACTGACCGTTCGCCGCCATTTGTAGACCTGCGGAACCTCCGTTAACGCGCCAGTTCCGCACCTGCCAGCCCCTCGGACCCATGTATTATTAAATCCACTAAACGACTAGATTTTTTATTATTTTTTATTTTTTAATTTTTTAAAAGGCTAATTTACACATTAAAAATACATTTAGTAAGGGTCCGTGGGGCTGTTTCCGAGTTGTCGGGAAAAGCTGCTCCAGCGACCGTTGTCCTGGCGCTAAAGTCGGCTCCGTTTCTGTTTAAAAAGAAATTAACGGGCCCCGGCCGCTGCTGGCTGCCTGCAGATCTGCAGACTCTCCCCAGCCAGCTTCACCAGCCTTCTAGATAAAAAAGGGTAAGTAAAGAAGACGAAGTTCCCTTATCTTCCTGTTGCAGGTTCAACCCCTGCCGATTGGGAGGAATGTCCTTCCTCCAGCGATGACGAGTTCGAATACGTGTAGCGATATATGACACGCATGTGTCGTAAGCAGGGTTCTTCACGTAGTCACTCACGTGACTCCGAAGTAAAATTGGTACAAGCCTGTAACAAATTAATGGTGAACAATCAACCAACCATTCGACAAGTGGCAAGAATAATTGGGAAATTAGTAGCAACATTTCCAGCTACCCAGTTTGGATCTTTGCATTATCAATACTTACAAAGAGCAAAGGTGCAAGGGTTAAAACAACATGCAGGACACTTTGACCGAACCATGAAATTACTAATCAAAGCAATATCAGAGTTACAATGCTGGAAATAGAACATTTGGCATAGTTCCACTCCCATCATTATCAATAATCCAACATTAACAATACAAACAGATGCTAGTGCTCTAGGCTGGGGAGCAACTAATACCATAGCCAGTACAGGATGGACTAATCTAGAATCATCACTACTACAGACACTGGATATAAACCATTTGCAAATGTTGGGTGCGTTCTATGGGTTAAAAGCTTATTGTTCAAATATGCACTATTTGCATGTCCACTTACAGATTGACAATACCACAGTGGTGGCCTATATTAACCATATGGGTGGGATAAAATCGATATCATGTGATAATCTGGCCAACACAATCTGGCAATGGTGTGTCGATAGACATATTTCGCTATCAGCAACTTACCTACCAGGTAAGCTAAATACAGTGGCAGACACCAGGTCACGCAAATTCAATGATAACACCGAATGGATGTTAAACCCCAAAGCATTTGTTGAAATTACAAAGCAATATGGAACACCAGATATCGATCTCTTTGCATCCCGACTGAATCACCAGGTACCAATATATGTCGCTTGGGAACCAGACCCTGAGGCAGCAGCGATGGATGCATTCTCGCTGAACTATGGGAACTATTTTTTTTATGCCTTTCCCCCATTCTGCCTCATTAATCGGGTGCTACGTAAAATACAGATGGACTCTGCTTCAGGTATTTTGGTAGTACCCGAATGGCCTACACAGCCATGGTTCCAAGTGGTCCTTGACAGGGTCATTGAACCACCCAAGACCGTTCCCAGCGGACCAGATCTACTGATCCATCCTGTCTCAGGCGAAAGTCACCTATGCCATGGCAGAATTAACCTGTTGGGTTGCAGATTCTAAAAAGACCTTTACAGGACCTGGGATTGTCAAATAGGACCATGGACACGATGACAGCATCTCACCGACTTTCCACCAAGAAACAATATCTCTCCAGTATCAGAAAATGGGAAACATACTGCTCAAGAACAGGGACAACATACAGATCAACAACCATAACAAATGTACTGGAGTTCCTGGCCAGCCTTCACCACGATGAAGGTCTGAGCTATAGCACTATCAATTGTGCTAGGAATGCACTGTCAGCCTATCTGAGAAAGGCACCAGGACAACAGGCCATAGGGTCTCATCCGCTGGTGGCCAAATTAATGAGAGGGATCTTCAATACAAACCCCTCTAGAACTAGGTACACCAAGATCTGGGATGTCAGCGTTGTCCTGACATAGTTAAGGGGATGGCCACCAGCCAGATCCCTCACTCTGGAACAGCTAACCCTGAAAACGGCTATGCTGATGGCATCTCAGCACAAAGGGTCCAGTCCCTTTACCTACTCAGACTGGACAATATGGTCATAACATCAGACCAAATAACATTCACCATTCAGGAGCTGGTAAAACAGAGCAGACCAGAAACTTCAAGACTCATTATGGAATTCCGGGCGTACCCACCTGACCCCCGTTTATGTGTCATGACTCACCTGCTACTATATATCAACACAACCAAAGATTCCCGAGGGAGAGAAAAGGCACTATGGGTCAGCCACAAAAAGCCACATGGTCGGGTGTCGTGTCAAACCATCTCTAGATGGCTCAAACAGGTATTGGGAGCTGTTGGAGAGGATACTGATATTTACACATCTCACTCCACCAGGGCAGCATCCACATCAGCGGCTAACAGAATGGATGTGCCATTGGACCACATCCTGGCAACAACGGGGTGGTCCATGGAAAGAACTTTCCAAACATTCTACATCAAGTCAATAGTAAAACCTGTTTCATTTGCAGAGAATTTTAGACTCTGCAAATATATAATTTAAGCCCGGGGGAGCGTTATTTTCTTTGTTATTGTTTCAAATAAATACCATTATTGTTTTATAAACAGATTCATGTTTGATTACGATAACATACTTCCTCCCTTCGATGACTCCGGCAGTGAGTGAAGCATGGACTGTTACACAGTTTGAAATCACAGAGCTTTAAAATCTTCACGTAGTCACTCACGTGACTCCGAAGTAAAATAGTAAGATCTTACCAGTTTAAAGTTTGATCTTTATTTTATGAGGCGTTACGATGAGGGATTACGTGCCCTCCGCTCCCACCCTCAATTATAAAGGTCAACTGGTATCTTAGTTCTCCTTATCTTTACTATGTTTATTTCAATTATTGTGTTGTTTCTGTGATTCCACACTGCTGCTTTGAAGTATGTTGCGCATGCTTGCTGGTGGGGTCTTCACGTAATCCCTCATCGTAACTCCTCATAAAATATAGGTCAAACTTCAAACTGGTAAGTTCTCGTTTAATCTTACTATTATGGCAGACATGAGGAGATAGTGGACAGGTACAGGTTCAGGAATGATTTTGTGTCTATTGGTAAGTAGTGCCATACATTTAACATTGATTACTTAATCCTAGCAAACATTACCTGGAAGAATAAGGATAAAAAAGTGGGATATTGAAGTGAGTCCATCTATTATTTTTTGGAGGAGTCAACATGTGATATCTCTAGGCATAAGGAAATGTGGGTCTACAAAAAATGCCATAAAGTGCTGCAGTAACTCAACGGGTCAGGCAGTATCTCTACCCAACGTGGATAGGTGACAATTCGGGTTGGGACCCTTCTTTCTTGGGGGAGGGGATAAATCTGGACAAAGTCTGGCAAGAGGCAAATGGATGCAGTTGAAGGGGCAGGGGTTGATTGGTAGATGGTTTAACAAAGGCCAGAAGTGTGAGATTAATTAAGGCCAGATATGGATGGTGCTTCAACAATGCCTGGAGAACCCACAACTTGAACAGTAAAATAACAGCAATATGGCTGCAAAGTTCAAAGAACGTGCAAAATGTATAAATATTTTAATTATTAAAAAATGTAGTGATGTAATTTTATGAATAATAATTATTACATTAAGTCTATTCCATTTGTTGTGCTACAAGGCAGAGAGTCTTTGAATAAACACAGACCATTTGAATTTCTCTGCATAGAAATTGGATATCATTTTTTTTTTGGTGCTCTCGACATTTATTGTGTGCAGTGCTAATGACCTCTCAGATATTGGCCCCTGTCAATGTGTGGGTTTATAGGTTCTTTGGCATCTGAAATTGTCCTTTGTGCATAAGAAGTGGATGAGAATGTGGGATAACCTTAGAACTAGTGTGAACGAGTGATCAATGGTTGGCATGGACTCGGTGTCCAAAGGGCCTATTACCATGCTGTGTCTCAAGACTTAACTCAACTAAACTCAACTCAACTCAACTCAACTTAACTAAACTTTGATTTATATTTCAATGTAACTTCCATGAGCTATAACAGTGATACATTCAGATTTGTTACAATAATATGTCATGCAATATAGATATATAATTAATATATGTGTTACCTAAATTTTGCTGCCTTTTTCCCCCTCCATTTCTTATGCTGCTGATATTTTAAATGTTCAATGCCTTTAATAAAACAAATTTGATGCCATACAAAATGAGTTACATTTCTCAGCAATACAAAAACTCAGGCAAGGACATTAAACCAACCTCTTATGTGTTGGGATGGTTGATGTAGAATTTTACCGACAAGTTATAGTTTCCAAGATGCAGTTATAAATGACACTTCTGTACGTTAGGTTACCTGTACAGCTTATCAGATGATGTTAACATTTCCAATGGAAAATATAGTACAAAGAATTTTCCAATAAATTAATAATTTTATTTCCAATAAAATAATAAATTAAACTGATTGCCAGCTTGAGACAGTAGTAAATCATTGTTCTCTTTACTTAAGTGTGAAATATTGTTGTGCCAAAAATATTTCAGAAAGTTAAATATCTGAAACTGAGTTCAGCTCCAGCACACACGTTACAGCTTTAACGTTCCATCAAGTGTTTTCCTGTCATTTGATTGTGGTCAACCATATCGCCAAGGGGCCAATACAACCAACCAGTCTCCCATTGGAAATGTAATTGGGTACTCATGGAGCTGAGTCTGGAAGAGTCAACGTTAATTTGTTTCTCTCACCCTCTGCAAATTCAGTACTATTTATTTTATCTTGGTGAAGTACATGTTTGCTAATAATGTTCCAGCCACAATCTAATTTGTTGACATGTACACGTTTCATTTAAAATTGACACTGATAGCATAACTGACCATTTAAAAATAATCTTTATCACAGCATGAGAAATAAATTGCATCCTTAAGAACAGGGTTTTCCTGCAATGTAAGGTTTGTATTTTAGCCTTAGATAATCCGTCTGCTACAGTGGCATTGTTCATCCCACAACTGTCTGAGTACCTTTAGAATTATGCTTCTACTATGTAATATCCAACATGATCCAGATATAACAATAGGGTCCATGAATAATTTGCAAAAGAAAGTTGTGAATTTAGTTAGGACATACACACTTTGGATTTGAATGAGGAATTTTAAATTCTGAAGAGTAGAAACTGTTCTTAAGGAACACAATGTGCTGGAGTAACTCAATGGGTCAGGCAGCTGCTCTGGAGAACATGGATAGACAATGTCTTAGGCCTAACCTATTGAGTTACTCCAGCACTTTAAGTCTTTTTTTGTAAACCGATATCTGCAGTTATTTGTGCCTAATGTTAGATATAAATTGATTCACAAGTAAACAAATATGATAATATTTTGGGCTAGATTCACTTTGTCAAATCCATACAATTTCTTCACTTTTTTCCCCAAATCAATGGGCAACCTTATTAGACTTAAACAAAAAGTGTAGGAAAGAAATGCAGATGCTGGTGTAATCCAAAAACAGACACAAAAAGCTGGAGTAACTAAACGGGACTGACCATATCTCTGGAGAAAAGGAATAGGTGACATTTTGGATCGAGACCCTTCTTCAGACCTATTCCTTTTTTCCAGAGATGCTGTCTGATCCACTGAATTACTCCAACTTTCTGCATCTATCTTAGACTTAAACAAATCCTACTTCCACTATTTCTTGCTAAGTTTCTGAGTCAGTGAAGTATAGCTTTGCAGCTTTTTATTTGATGGCTTGTCACCTGCTGGCTTTCTGTTTCTGTGTCATCATCAGCTTGTGGTTGCAGGAGTATTGGTCTCCCAATGGTTTGAGATATTTGTTGCAAATGAAAGTTGGAACATTACTTGTTATTTAGGGCACAGATATGACAACAAGTTATCTCAGTGGGTTTATTTAACCACTTATTATCTTAGTGACTTTTTGTGATCTTCTACTAGTATTAAATATCAGGAAGATAAAATATAAAACTTGATAAAAAAGTGGAAGTTGTTTTGCAAATGTTTATTGTGTTATTTGTTAAAGAATAGATTCAAAAAATGGAAATGAAGAAACTTTTTTTCAAAAGCTTAAACTTTAGCTCAGTTTTAAAAATAAATTGGATAGGCATATGGATGAGAAGGGAATGGAGGGTTATGGTATGTGTGCAGGCAGGTGGGACTAAGGGTAAAAAAAGTTGTTTGGCATGGACTTGTAGGGCCGAGATGGCCTTGTTCCGTTCTGTAATTGTTATATGGTTATATGGTTCAGTCTGATTCCGATGCAATCTACATTCCTGTTCATTTTGCAGGAATGTAGATGTTCAGTAATCCTGCTTCATGCTAAGATTGTAGAGACACATCCTTTAGACCAGGTTTACACCCAAGATTGCCAGCAAATCTGACTGGTTCTACTTGATGGGAAGAGATCCAACACAACTCAGCTGGAAGCTAAGGAAAACACATCAATCACTTCACCTCTTGCTGGTTAACCCCAGAAGGACATTGGCAATAACTGTTTTGAAGTCTGCTTGAATTCCTTTGGGAGGCTTTGTTGCATAATTTGTGTACACAATTGCTGAAGTCAAATATAGAGGTAAGACAGAACTGAAATATTCAAAGATAGATATTACATTTATAAACATTGTTCTTTTTTTCTATATTGAAGAATTCGGCTGTTGCCTTTTATATTTATAAAAAAACATTTTTTTACATTAATAAAGAGCCAGGGATTTTGGTTAAGAAAATTCCGATCAACATTGGCATTTCTTACCAAACAAGATAATTATATAAACAGGCATAAAGTTCTGGAGTAACTCAGCAGGTCAGGCAGCATCTCTGAAGTACATGGATAAATCATGTTTCTGGACA
Source organism: Leucoraja erinaceus (assembly GCF_028641065.1). Classification (NCBI taxonomy): domain Eukaryota; kingdom Metazoa; phylum Chordata; class Chondrichthyes; order Rajiformes; family Rajidae; genus Leucoraja; species Leucoraja erinaceus. The sequence goes on from NW_026575660.1 coordinate 72,263, forward strand.
GGATCCTGTAAGGGTAAGACATAGCTGAAATATTCAACGAAAGATAGTACATTTATAAACATGTTTCCCTTTTTAAAGGATTCAGGTGTTGCCTTTAATATTGTCCTAACTTTGTGTTTACATTAACAAAGAGCCAGGGAACTTGTTATGAATATTTAACAGAAAATTCGAATTAATGTTGGCAATTCATACTGGACAAGAGAATTATAAAAATATAAAGATACTAAGTGCTGGTGTAATTCAATGGGTCAGGCAGCATCTCTGGAGAACATGGATAGGTGACCAAAATATTCCCGTAATTAATAAAAAAGTAGCTGAAATTAATGCATATAATGAGAATAGAAGAAGCGATTTGGATTTCTAATTGGTGCATGAAGCTTCATTTTCACTGATATCTCGTATACCCCAATCCGAACCCCTTACAGCGCACCCCCTGATATATCAGCAGATTCTTGTCGGATGCAACACATCTGTAGTGACCATTTGGCTTAATTTTGTGTGTCATCAATTATGGCATTTGCCTTTAAATTTAATCTGCCTGTAATTATGTGGGTGGGATTTATTACATAGTCGGAGGCGTGTTTGCTGCTGGGCTTCTTGCACAGAAGCTGGTAGCTCTTTAATTTAGTGAGAAGAAATATCCCTCGACTATGGGCCAGAGCTTTCTAACATGAGTAGTTTACTAACATTTAGAAGCGACATGCTGGAGTTTGACGAACATTGAAGTGTACGTTAAAGAAGAAGGCTGGATGAATATCTTACTGTTTTTCTTCAATAATAAATAAACTATTAATCAAAAGATTGTGTTATGAAGATTTATCTTTCAAGAAGTTTGGAAAGTGTCAGGTCTCGGGTTTGATCTAGTTTCTGGTTCTTATTGTTTTTTAGTATTAGAGTGTGCATTCTTGTTTTATTTTGGTGTTTCACATCTCCTCTTGTTTCAGGTCCCATTTCCTATCAGGTCGTTTACCCTCATGTGATTATTGGCCCCGCCCTGATGTGTTTCACCTGTGTCTCGTTATCCCCTGCTAGTCTGTATTTAAGCCCTTGGTGTTTTGGTGCTCATTGCCAGTTCGTTGTGTATGATACTTGATTGTACTGTTGCCTCTGTTTTGCTTACCCATGTACTGACTTGGACCGATTAAACTTTGAAGACTGATCTGCCCTGTGTCTGAGCCTGCATTTGTGTCCTCCTCCTTGTTCAGTTCTGATATTACGAACTGGCCAACAATGGACGCAGCGGGCTCTGATCCTTTTCGTGCAGCGCTCCAGAAGCAAGAGGAGCGCATCTCGCATTATGAAGGTCAACTCACTTCGATCGTCGCCGGGTTCCGGGACCTCGGTGAGCGTCAGCAGGGGTTCCAGGCGGACATCGGTTCACAGGTGAACACTTTAAGTTCTCGGTTTGAACACCTGGTTACTCGGCTGAATTCTTTGTTTCCTGCTGCGGCTCCTGTGCCTGCCGAGTCTGTTTCCGTGTCTGTGTCTCCAGGAGCTCCGAGGGCCACGGCTGCTGCAGCATCTCCATTCGTCCACCTGGCAAGACCGGAACACTTCTTAGGGGAATCGGAGAAGTGTAGACCTTTTTTGATTCAGTGTGGACTGCATTTCGAACTTCAAGCGGCTTCCTTTCCATCAGAACGCTCAAAGGTAGCCTTTATCATCACGCACCTGTCGGGTAGGGCGGAGGCTTGGGCCACGGCGGAGTGGTCTCGGAATTCTCCTGTTTGCCAGACGTCGGTCCTGTTCATGGAAGCTCTGTCTCGCACGTTTGATCACTCCAATCCTGGCCGAGAGGCTTCACAGAACCTGGTCTCCATGAAACAAGGTAATCGCTCAGTTATGGATTTTGCTATTGACTTTCGAACTGTTGCTGCTAAGAGTGGATGGAATGAGGCTGCTTTGTTGGATGCTTTTCGCAATGGATTGTCTGAAGCTATCAAAGATCAATTGGCTCCACTAACCCTGCCTTCCGACTTCGAGTCTATGATTTCGCTGGCTGTCCAGATTGACGCTAGGCTCAGAGAAAGAGAGCGAGAGAGGAGATCGGCAGCAGTTCGTTCCTCCTCCCAGCAGTGGCGGCAGCGTCGCCCTTCGCCTCCCGGTCGGGACTGGTTCCCTCTCGGCCGGTCCAGTCAGCCTACAGTGCCACCTGTCTCTTCGGAGGAGCCCATGCAGGTGGGACGATCCAAACTCAGCCCGGAGGAACGGCAGCGCCGCCTAAGGGAGATGAGGTGTTTTTACTGTGGTAAACTGGGACATTTGTTGAACAGCTGTTCAGTAAAAGAAGGCTCACCAATGAAAGAGAGGACATTGGTGAGTTGTACCACTCCTATGAGCCATTCCTCTCGTCAATTGTCGACGGTACAATTGTTGGTGCGTTCCCAGTGGCACTCCCTGCAGGTTTTGGTTGATTCTGGGGCAGATGATAACTTCATGGACATTCGCTTGGCTGATGAATTGGAACTGGAACGTGAACAGCTTCAAAGTCCTCTGGAGGCTAGTGCACTGGATGGGCGCCTACTGTACAGGGTAACTCACCGAACTCAACCTGTTCAACTCATCATGGCAGGTAATCACCTTGAGACCATCAGTTTTCATCTCCTCGACTGTCCTCTTCATCCTCTGGTTTTGGGGCTCCCTTGGCTGTCTTACCATAATCCTCACATGAACTGGGGTACCGGGGAAGTAATTTCTTGGGGGAATAACTGTAAACTCATCTATCTGCATGATTCTTCTCCTGAGTCTATGAAGGATCCATCAAGGAGCAGTTTGCTGGGATCTTCCAGGTCCACCCTCCAGCAGCCTCCCCGTTCAAGGGAGGAGGATTTTCCTGATATCTCCAAGGTTCCCTCATGTTATTTAGACCTTAAGGAGGTGTTCAACAAGGCCAAGGCCACATCTCTTCCGCCGCATAGACCGTACGATTGCTGCATTGACCTTCTGCCTGGTACAGCGCCTCCTAAGGGTCATCTCTACTCCTTGTCTTCACCTGAGCGGCTCTCCATGGAAAAATACATTGACGACGCCCTTGCTGCTGGGATCATCAGACCTTCCTCTTCACCTGCAGGAGCTGGATTCTTCTTTGTGGATAAGAAGGATGGTACACTTCGGCCCTGCATTGACTACAGAGGACTCAATGACATTACTGTTAAAAACAGATACCCTCTTCCTCTTATCTCCTCTGCATTTGAACTGTTAAAAGACGCTAAGATATTCACCAAGTTAGATCTTAGAAATGCTTATCATCTGGTGAGGATAAGGGAGGGGGATGAATGGAAAACTGCGTTTAACACACCCAGTGGTCATTATGAATATCTGGTCATGCCGTTTGGTCTTACTAATGCTCCAGCAGTTTTTCAAGGAATGGTTAATGATGTATTACGGGACATGCTGAACAGTTTTGTGTTTGTGTACCTTGATGACATTTTGATCTTTTCTCCAGACGAGACTTCCCATGTGCAGCATGTACACCAGGTGCTGGAACGTTTGCTCCTGAATGATTTGTTTGTGAAAGCTGAGAAATGTGAATTTCATGTTAACACGGTTCAATTCCTTGGTTATATTGTATCACCTGCTGGTATCCAGATGGACCCGAGCAAGGTCAGCGCTGTGGCAACCTGGCCTACACCCTCCAGTCGTAAGCGACTTCAGGGGTTCCTTGGGTTTGCTAATTTTTATAGGAAGTTTATCCGGAACTTTAGTGTCACTGCTGCACCACTCCATGCTCTTACCTCGCCCCACGTGCCTTTCTCTTGGTCCCCTCAAGCAGAAGCTGCTTTTATGAAACTCAAGAGGAGCTTCTCCTCAGCCCCCATCCTGGTTCACCCTGACCCATCACTCCAGTTCGTGGTTGAGGTGGACGCCTCAGGTGTGGGCATCGGGGCTGTACTCTCCCAGAAATCCTCCACAGATGGTCGATTACATCCCTGCGCTTTCCTCTCAAAGAAACTTTCTCCTGCTGAGAGAAATTACGATGTGGGTAACCGTGAACTGTTAGCGGTTAAAACAGCCTTGGAGGAATGGAGACACTGGTTGGAGGGCACAGAGCAGCCGTTTCTAGTTTGGACAGACCACAAGAACCTGGAATACATCAAGTCAGCCAAACGCCTCAACTCGCGCCAAGCTAGGTGGGCTCTCTTCTTTAATCGATTTGATTTTGTACTGTCTTACCGCCCTGGTGCCAAGAATGGCAAACCTGACGCTCTCTCCAGACAGTTTGATCCTGACCCGTCCCCTAAGGTTTCAACTCCCATTCTGCCTGCTTCCTGTTTTGTTGGGGCAGTTACTTGGGAGATTGAGAAGAGAGTTTCCGAGGCAACTGCTGGGGTTCAGTCACCGCTAGGGTGTCCTTCTAATCGTCTGTTTGTTCCCGAGTCTCTTCGTTCACAGGTGATTCACTGGGCTCATACGTCTCGGATCTCCTGTCATCCCGGTGTCCGCCGAACCCTGTTTGTGGTCAAACAAAGGTTTTGGTGGCCTTCCATGGAGAGGGGGATTAAGGAGTACGTCGCCGCCTGCAGTATTTGTGCTCGGAACAAGACTTCACGTCAGGCCGCCTTTGGCCTCCTGAATCCGCTGCCTGTCCCCTCACGGCCCTGGTCAGACATCTCCATGGACTTTGTCACGGGCCTGCCCTCTTCTGAAGGTAACACCTCAGTCATGACTGTGGTGGACAGATTTTCTAAAATGGTCCATTTCATTCCGTTGCACAAGCTTCCCTCCGCCAAGAAGACGGCAGAGGTCATGCTGTCTCATGTTTTTCGTCTTCATGGATTTCCCAGAGACATTGTGTCTGACCGGGGGCCTCAGTTCGTGTCCAGGTTTTGGAAGGAGTTTTGTTCTCTGTTGGACGCCACGGTCAGCCTTACATCTGGTTATCACCCGGAATCCAATGGACAGACTGAACGACTTAACCAGGAACTGGAGACAGGACTACGGTGCTTGGTGGCACAGAACCCTTCAACTTGGAGCAAACACCTTATTTGGGTGGAGTATGCACACAACACACTTCCTTGCTCCTCCTCTGGTCTCTCTCCATTCCAGTGTGCCTATGGTTATCAACCGCCATTGTTCCCTGCTGTGGAGAAGGAGTCCAGTGTGCCCTCCGCTCAGGCTCTCATCCGTCGCTGTCGCAAGGTTTGGAATGGGGCTCGTCAGATGCTGTTGCGCAGTTCTGCGCGTTACAAGAGGATGGCTGATCATGGAAGAACGCCGGCTCCGGTATACTCGCCTGGCCAAAAGGTGTGGCTCTCCACTCGAGACTTACCTCTGAGGGTGGAATCCCGGAAGCTGGCTCCTCGTTTTGTTGGTCCTTTCCCCATATCGAAGGTCATCAATCCTGTGGCGGTTCGTCTCAAACTCCCCCGTGCCATGAGGGTCCACCCTACTTTCCATGTCTCCCGACTAAAGCCATTTAAGGAAAGTCCTCTGGTCCCTGCCTCCATACCCCCTCCGCCCCCCCGGTTCCTTGATGGGGGTCCGGTGTTTACGGTCAGCCGGTTGCTGGGTATGCGCCGGCGTGGTCGTGGTTGTCAGTATCTCGTGGACTGGGAGGGTTATGGACCTGAGGAGCGGTCTTGGGTGCCGGCTCGCAACATATGCGACCCGGAACTTATCAGGGAATATCGGCGCCAACATCCTGAAGATCCTGGGCCGTCGGGAGCCGGCCGTGGGGGGGGGTACTGTCAGGTCTCGGGTTTGATCTAGTTTCTGGTTCTTATTGTTTTTTAGTATTAGAGTGTGCATTCTTGTTTTATTTTGGTGTTTCACATCTCCTCTTGTTTCAGGTCCCATTTCCTATCAGGTCGTTTACCCTCATGTGATTATTGGCCCCGCCCTGATGTGTTTCACCTGTGTCTCGTTATCCCCTGCTAGTCTGTATTTAAGCCCTTGGTGTTTTAGTGCTCATTGCCAGTTCGTTGTGTATGATACTTGATTGTACTGTTGCCTCTGTTTTGCTTACCCATGTACTGACTTGGACCGATTAAACTTTGAAGACTGATCTGCCCTGTGTCTGAGCCTGCATTTGTGTCCTCCTCCTTGTTCAGTTCTGATAGAAAGTCTTGTGGAGAGCTCACATCCATAAAACATCATTCTCCTAACCCCATGTTTTCTCCTGAGTGGCTAGAGTGAGCAATCTCATGAACAATATAACAATCTGCCACTATATCGTGTCGATAGACTGGATAGATTCGGCTTGTACTCGCTAGAATTTAGGAGATTGAGGGGGGATCTTATAGAAACTTACAAAATTCATAAGGGGTTGGACAGGGTAGATGCAGGAAGATTGTTCCCGATGTTGGGGAAGTCCAGAACAAGGGGTCACAGTTTAAGGATAAGGGGGACATCTTTTAGGACCGAGATGAGGAAAACTTTTTTCACACAGAGAGTGGTGAATCTGTGGAATTCTCTGCCACAGAAGTTAGTTGTGGCCAGTTCATTGGCTATATTTAAGAGGGAGTTAGATGTGGCCCTTGTGACTAAAGGGATCAGGGGGTATGGAGAGAAGGCAGGAGCAGGATACTGAGTTGTATGATCAGCCATGATCATATTGAATGGCGGTGCAGGCTCGAAGGGCCGAATGGCCTACCCCTGCACCTATTTTCTATGTTTCTATGAAAGATACCTCACAGACAGGAGGTGGTAGCCACGTCCCAAATAAGAGGGACAGAAGATTTGGCCTGGATCTCTGGAGAGGTTCGGCCAGAAGAACCGGTTCCAGAAGAGGAACAGAAGACAACTGAGGTCAGCCAGAGTCTGGCTTAGAGATTTATCGACAGCCACAAGACATACCTGAAGAATCGTGAGTAGATCGACTATTATACTATACTGAAGTCAGAAGCTGGAATGCTTTATTTTGAACGGTTTCTGAAAAGTGATTTAAAAGCTAGTTCTGCTAAGCTTGGGATATAGCCAAGAAACTTGTTTTTCAGATATTCAGCCTAGATAGAGATCCAGGTGCCCATCCTTGAGTTGTTTTGAAGTCGAGATAAGACACATTCTTTCGGAACTGTAGTCATCAATAACTTCGAAAACATTTTGGATGTTGTCTGAAACCGGTTTGTTATAGTTTCTTATCTGATGTTTTGGAACATTCTGCTCAATGTTTATCAATAAGACTGAAGCAAACTGAAGAAGTCCTTGATGTCCAATTTAAAGATTTGGTAATATGCCAAGACATGTTAAAATCCATGGAGCAAGATGGAGCAGGTAAGTCAGAAGAGCCACAAGGTGATAGAGTGAGGCTAAAGTATCTAGAGGATGCAGATAAGGTCCAAGCTGCCTACCTGAAATAAACCCAGTAGGAGAGAAACAAGTTATGGAAACAGGTTACCAAATCAATTGATAAACAGAAGAAACTAATGGAATCATAAAAGAACACGAAGAGAGTACGATCTAACCTGGTTCATAGAAAACATAGAAAATAGGTGCAGGAGGAGGCCATTCGGCCCTTCAATGGCACCACCTATCATTGCGATCATGGCTGATCGTCCCCAATCAATAACCTGTGCCTGCCATCTCCCCATATCCCTTCATTCCACTAGCCCCAGAGCTCTATCTAACTCTCTCTTAAAGTGATTTGGCCTCCACTGCCCTCTGTGGCAGGGAATTCCGTAAATTCACAACTCTCTGGGTGAAAAGGTTTTTTCTCACCTCAGTCTTAAATGGCCTCCCCTTTATTCTAAGATTGTGGCCCCTGGTTCTGGAAACACCCAACATTGGGAACATCTTTCCTGCATCTTGCTTGTCCAGGCCTTTTATAATTTTATATGTTTCTATAAGATATCCCCTCATCCTTCTAAACTCAGTGAATACAAGCCTAGTCTTTTCAATCTTTGCTCATATGACAGTCCCTCCATCCCAGGGATCAATTTTGTGAACCTACACTGCACTGGCTCAATCACAAGGATGTCCTTTCTCAAATTAGGAGACCAAAATTGTACGCAATATGTGGTACTTAGATGTAAGTATATCTGGTAAATCCAGATGTAGACATCTGGTAAGTCCAGATGTGGCCTTACCAGAGCCCTACACAACCGCAGAAGAACCTCTCTACTCCTATACTGAAATCTTCTTGTTACGAAGGCCAACATTCCATTAGCTTTCTTCAATGCCTGCTGTACCTGCACGCCAACTTTCAGTGACCGGTGTACAAGGACACCCAGGTCTCGCTGCACCTTCCCCTTACCTAACCTAACCCCATTGAGATAATAATCTGCCCCATTGTTTTTGCCACCAAAGTAGATAACCTCACATTTATCTATATTATACTGCATCTGCCACGCATCTGCCCACTCACTCAACCTGTCCAGGTCACCCTGCAACCTCCTAACATCCTCTTCACAGTCCACACTGCCACCCAGCTTTGTGTCATCCGCAAACTTGCTAGTGTTGCTCCTAATTCCTTCTTCCAAATCATTAATATATATGGTAAACAGTTGCGGCCCCAACACCGAGCCTTGCGGCACTCCACTCCCCACTGCCTGCCATTCTGAAAAGGACATGTTCACTCCTACTCTTTGCTTCCTGTCTGCCAACCAATTTTCTATGCACATCAACACCCCACCCCCAATACCATGTGCTCTAATTTTAGTCACCATTCTCCCGTGCGGGACCTTATCAAAGTATTTCTGAAAGCCTCGATAAGGTCCCGCACGGGAGACTATGGTCGCAAGGTTCAACTATGCAACATCTTCCATGAGGTTGGAGAGAAACAAAATGTACTGCTGTGTTCACAGCTGCCTCAGGAAGAACTCCAAAGATGCACCAAGGGATGGGAAGAAAGGTTGAAGTTATTCAATGATTTCATGGATGAGGTGGTGGAGTGGTTATCTGAAATTATACCACAACCTACACACTCAACAGTTGAAAGAGCTAGGCAACAAGGTGCTAAATTGGAAGAGGAGATTAAACCACAAGATAGTATCTTAAATGCATCGACACAAAGATCCAGATATAAATCAGGCTCTATAGCCAGTTCAGCGTCAAGGGGCCTCTGCTGGATTGGGAGTTGAAGCTGGTCTAGTCGCTCTCTCAATAGAAGCAGATGCCTTGGAGCAGAAACATGAGATTGAGTGTCAAGAAGAACAGATGAAAGAGGAGATGAGGCGACAAGAAGAACAGATGAGGCAATGAAAAGAACAGCTGGAACAAGCCACAAGGTTTGCGGTTGTCAAATGAAAGAAGGAGATTATGGAAAGTGACGGTTCAAGATGTGACACTAAAGCATCTGATGTGATGAACTCTGGTTTGAATGGAACTGCTCAAAATAAGTCAGCAGTTGGATCAATTCCACAACCGATGACCACCTGATTTCATGGCTTTGAACAGTGGCAAGTCGGTAAAACTTCATCTCAGCAAATGGGTGCTGGACTGAAACAAACTACTTATTTGTTTGTCCCGAGTCTGTAGAGGCTCGGGACAAACCAACAGCTGAGTACGTTTTTCTGAGGCCTGATACACAGGCGCGAGCAAGCCAGTATGATTATCTGGGGCCTGTCTATCATCCGTTGGTGCCAAGCCAAGGATATCAGGATGGATTATTTGTATTGGCGACTAGACAAGCTGAATTCAACAAGATCATAGCTCAACAAAATCCCCCTTTCACTCTACCACCAATAGAAATGCCTTCATACAATCGGGACCCATTGCGGTATGCAGCTTTCATAAGGGCATTGGACAAAGTAGCAGAAATGAAAATTACTGGTGAAAAAGAACGCTTACGATTTCTGGTGCATTACATAAGTGGAAGTGTGAAAGTACTTGTAGAAAGTTGTCAAAATAAGCCTGGGCCAAGGCTATCAAGAGGCAAGAGGGTTACTTAAAGAATGTTTTGGTAATGAACAGAGGATTGTTAACGCATACATGGAGAAGGCCCATGCTTGGAAAGATATCAAGCCAGAAGATGAGGATGCATTGAGTAATTATGCAATATTTCTTAGAGGTTGTTGCAGCTCGATGTAAAATCTTGATCACATGGAGTAGGTATGTTACAAAACCTACCTGAATCGTCGTTGAGAATCTGTCCCAGCCCCGTGTGTGTGATTTTGGTGCTGTTTAGAGGGGGCGGGTTTAAAACGCGATTTTTACTAGGCTGTTCCAATCGAAGATGTTCAGCCTAGTAAATCATTAACGGAAAATCGCTGAAAGACCCCGTCGCAAAAGGTATTATTAGTTTTTATGGCCTTGTATAATAGTTATAGTAGTTTAAAAATCACTCTCTCAACCCGCAACCTCTCGCAGCCCCAGGGTTTTATAAAGCAAACAATTAAAGGTATGTACCTTATTTTTACATTAAAAGGGGCTTCTTAAGACCCCTTTATACAAAGTTTACTATAGCGAGTAGTTCATTTTGGGCTCTTTATATCCCGCAGTATTTTTCTGGGCATTTGAGGGCACAAATCCAGCGCAACGTGAACGTTCTAAACCAGCGCGTTCACAGGAACCCACTAGAAAGCTGATTTAAATTGACTTTAATTTACAGCAATTCAACACTAAATTCCTTCCATTTGGCCCATAAATTGATGTAAATGAGATTTAAAAATTATGTTTTATTGTGAATTATTTGTGAATATTATTTGGACTCTTAGGCTATTTAAAAATGTTAATCATTTATTAAGAAATGGATAGATGTTTAGATCTAGTAATTGAAGTTTGAAATTAGCTACAATTGGGTAACTAACTAATTATATGCTTTAATCCTCCAAGTAAGATTATTTTATATTTGTTTCAGAATGGTTCAATCTATGATAAAATTTCATTCAGTGTTCTTAATTTTTAAGAAGGTTATGGGCTTTTGACTGTCCACGATCACAGCTTTTTTGTTATGTCCATAGAAAATCAATAGGGAACAAGATGCTAATTTCCGAGTGTGAAAATGGCCATAACTTTTTTATTACTTGAGATATGAAAGTGAATTAGGTGTCAAATTAAACTTATTGTTATGGTTTATCTGATGGGATAAATTGCAGACTTGATTTTTTAAATCTCAAAATTTTGTAACATTGCTACATGGAGGAAATTAATCTTGTTAGTAATACTAGAGTCATCATTAAAAAGCTGCCCACAAGACTTAGAGGGAAGTGGAGAGATAAAGCAGGCCGAATATTGGATAAGAAGAAGCGACTAGCCATGCAACCAGACCTGGTGGATTTCTTGGAAACGCTAGTATGGTACATGTTAGATCCACACCACGGGAGTATTGAAGATCATAAACCAACTGCAACTGTCAAAGCTTCTACATTTACCAAAACTAAAGGAAGATCAGGACCTATGAGAGGCAGTTTTGCCACAGCTATAATACCTGTGGAAACGACTGGTGGAATGAAAGGAGATGTATCTACTATCAAGCAAAAAGGATTTTGTTTGCCATGTGATGAAGTTGGTCAAACCATAAGATGGTGCCGAAGATTCAAGAAGAAAGAATATAAAGAAAAGGTGGATTTCTTGAAAGAGAAGGGAATCTGTTTTGGATTTTTGAAAAAAGGACACATGGTGAGAGACTGTAAGAGTCCTGTAACTTGTGATAGGTGCAAGCAAAATCATCCTGAAGCACTTCACACTGGAAATAAGCCACCAGAGCAAATAGAGGGGAAGGAGCCGGAGCAAACAGAACAGATGGAGAAGCCAGCTACTAGTAATACTGTCACCTCGCCTCAAGTAACTGCTTATATTGGGGCTGGGGTAGAAGCCTGTATCTTCTCTATCTTACCAGTACGGGTAAGGAATAGTAAGACAAATGAGGTGTTGCAAACATATGCATTTTTGGATCTCGGAAGTTCAGCTACATTTTGTACAGAAAGCCTGATGAGAAGGCTGGACATCACAGGAAAAGTAATCAAGATTCGATTGCGTACCATGAATGAAGATATAGAGTGCATTAGTAATTTCATTACAAGTATGGAGATATCCAGTCTGGATGAAGATAGTTTTGTATCAATATCTGAAGTGTTTACACATGAGACCATGCCTGTTGCTCATCAAAATATACCCAGATGTGAGGACTTGAGACCATGGCCTTACCTGAAGGATGTCAAAATATATAAAATTTGCTACTTATCGGAACAAATGTTTTGAAGGCATTGGAGCCGATACAGATTGTGAGGAGCCAAGGTGATGGACTGTTTGCTGTTTGATGGGTTATCTATGGCTCCTTGAGAAGGAACAACGAAAGCAGGAACCGGAAGAACTACCCTGCTGCTGCTGCTGCTGTTAATCAAATACCTACTGGTAAATTAGAAAAGCTAGAAAAGCAATCATGACTTCAATGAATGTAGCAGTAAGGAATCTGAGGTACTAAATTACTACTTTGCATCTGTTTTCATGAAGGAGAAGGATATAGAGCACAGAGAGATCAGCATGGAGAATATTACTATGCAAGGACAATTTACAAAGCATTCAAGTGGATAAATCCCCAGCACCTGATGGGATCAATACCAGTTTGTTGAGAGAGTCCAGAGAGGAGATTTCAGGAATCCTTAACAAAGATCGTTTGGTCTTCTCTAGCTACAGGAGAGGTCCCACATGAGTGGAGCATAACTAATGTTGCTCCTTTATAAAAATTGGGAATACAGAAAATCCAGGGAATTATAGGCTGGTGAGTCTCATGTCAGTCGCAGGGAAGGTATTGGAGAAGATTCTTCAGGATAGAATGTGTTCCTATTTGGAAGAGGATGGGTTACTTATTGGCCTGTCCCACTAGGTGACTTTTTAGGCCACTGCAGGAGATATGCAGTCGCCACATGGTCGCCACATGTTTGCGGATGTCTGCCGGGAGTCCCAAATTCTGGGAAATAGTCGCGGCCTCATTATTGTCGCCAAGAATTTTTCAACATCTTGAAAAATTAGTGGCGACTAGAATTAAGCCGCCATGGAGACTAGCGAGAATTCCCGAGCCATAGGTGGGTCGCCAGCAGGTCCTAGTGGGTTGCCAGGAGGTTGAAGGTTCTCTTAGGTTCTCGTAGGTTGTAGCTGGTGCAGACCGATGAATTTCATTGGCTCATTGGGGATAAAAAACATAAGCAGTAGTTTTCAGAACCAAGGATAACCGACCGGTGATGTTAAATGTGTGCTGAGCTTCACAGCCGTGTATCTCCGGCTTCTAAAAAGTTGCCTCCACTCCTTCTACCCCCCTTCTCCCACCCTCCTCTCCCCTCATCTTTTAAAGGACTTACCGTACACTGTGCTTTAGCCATCTTGATTACAGCGCCAACCTTCCTGTTCATCGCGGTGTGTGTCTGTATCACCTTGGCTTTGCAAAGTGAATTTTAGACAGTGCTCCCCCCGCTTGCCCTGGCCCCTGTGTGTGTGTGTGTGTGTGTGTGTGTGTGTGTGTTCCACTCTGACAGTTGCCGTTCCAGTTCCCGGCAGTCCGCTGAAAAATCGCCTAAGTGGGACAAGCCCATTAGGAACGGTCAGCATAGCATTGTGCATGTCAAGTCGTGTATTAATATGTTGTTTGAGAAGGTAACTGGCAGGCATGACCTGCACAGTAAGCTCCACCAAGGCTCCGAAGGAGCAGCCTGTCGCACCAGGCTCTGAGACGCTGGCAGGCGCAACCTGCCCAGCAACCTCTGTTTAAAGCTCCGAATGGGAGCAGTTTGGCAAGCATGGGGCCGAATATGTGAACAGGCACGGCCTGCAAAAGGAATTGTGCTGAAGCTCCGATAAGGAGGTCGACCCATGCTCAGAGACACTGTCGGGTAACGTCTGCTTACAAACCTCCTTGAAAATTCCGAAATGGAGCAACCTGTCGACCCTTGCAAGGAAACACTGGCAACATAGCCTGTCTAGTATCCTCCACTGGCTCTGAAAAAAAAAGCAGGTTGGCGACCCGGGTTCAGAGATGCAGGCAGGGTGGCCTGCACAGCAACCTCTGTGAAAGCTTCCAGAAGGAGCAGCTTGTCTACCCTGGTTCAAGGTAGACCTACTCGAAACTGGCTGTCAAAATGGTTCATGTTGGCCAGGGAAGCACTGCCTCAACATCCATGATTGAGGGATATCTCCTGCTCAGAGGCAGGGAGTTTGAGGATTCCCTCAACACATGCTAGATTTGTTCAGCCTGGTTAAAAAGAGTTGCCAGCACGCTGGAACATCATTTACCATCCTCTCGGAGATAGGTAAACCAGTAAAGGCCGAACTGGCATGTAGCATTTTTACCTGACTTACAGGTTCTTGATGTAAAAATCAAATAAATAAATAATAAAAAGCAAAAGCTCTGGAAGCAGCACTTTGGTGGCCCAAGTTTCGGGAAGGCCAAGGCCGAAACGGCAAAATGTCCAAAAGGACAATATTGGGCAGTAAGGTACTCCCTTAACCTCCATTGTGGATATCATCTGTAGGCTCTCAATACTGGAAATCCTGATTGAGAGGCTGGTTGAAGGGAATGTGTTGCGCACACTGGCAACTGAGGCAGGTAGTTCCAGTCAGATGTCTGCGGCAGCAACACCTGGTTCATGGACTATTTGTGGAGACTCTGACTGTGGGGTAGTTGACAGTAAACTCGAATTCCCACATCAAGTGGATGATATGCTTCAACTCAAGTCTTATAAGGATCTGCTGACACTTGTGACAAAATTTGCCATCCCTTCAGACATAGGAGAACCATTAGAGGAATAACTTTTAACACAGTTAACATGGTCACCCTCTGCAACCGCCTTCTGGATCTACAAGTCAACCCATCACTTATCCTGTGGATAAAAGACTTTCTGCAGGACCAGCCTCAGCATGTGGTGGTAAATGGTTTTAAATCCAAGAACATGATTTTAAACACTGGTGTCCCCCAGGGTTGTGTCTTATCACCGATTTTATTTTCCATCTACACAAACAACATAACAAACAATAACAGTGACATTTCCCTTTTTAAGTATGCAGACGATATGGCCTTGGTGGCCCACATCAAGGATCACACTTCTCTGGCTGCCTACTATCAGCAGGTCAACACCCTGATGCTGTGGATCAAAGAGAGCTCTCTGGAGCTTAACATCTCCAAGACCAAGGAGCTGTGTTGTGGGGGGAGGCGAGCATCTTCCCCCCCAACCTCTCTTTGAACCTCTGAGGCTGAATGGGCAGACAGTTGAGCAGGTAGAGAGAGGCCTTTAGATACCTGGGCACAGAGATTGACACCTGCCTGTCCTTCTCCCAGCACACAGACTCTGTGTACAAGAAGGCACAGCAACGCCTGTTCCTGCTGAGGAAACTCAGGAGCTTTGATGTCAGACAGGACATTTTAACAACTGTCTATAAATCACTTATAGAATCTGTACTCACCTTTAACATCACATCCTGGTTTACCCTCACCTCTGTCAAAGACAAATCAAAGCTTTCCCGGATCATCAATCAGGCAAGCAAAATAACTGGCAAAACTCAAAATCAATTACCAGTACTCCACACCCAGGCAGTTAAAAGGAAAGCCAACCTCATTACACAGGATCCCACCCAACCCCTGCACACGTCTTTCCAACTTCTGCCATCAGGCCGCCGATATAAGGTCCCCCTATCCAAGAAAAACATCCACAAAAACTCATTCATACCCATTGCCATAAACAGCTTAAATAAAAAATGAACAATGGACAAATTAACCCTGATGCATTGTCACTTTACACGTATCCACAACTTTTATCTTGTCTATTTTTACAGTTTTTAATCTTATATTTGCTTTTAAGATCGATACACACTGTGTGTGCTCGCAGAAATCTGTGTAGTATGACTGCTTATCAGTACATTGTCCTGTCTGTATGTTGAGCCACGTCAAAGAAGATTTTCTGTTACGACAGACAATAAAGTTTTCTGAATCTGAATCTGAATCTGAACTGGCAAGTAGCATTGGTTACTTGACTTCTCATCAGTTGATTGAGAAGATCATGCAGAACACTGCTGGATAGTATGCTAGTCCTGATTTCTGCCAGACACTGGAGGTCGGTAGGTTAATGCCACCATTTGGGGCAATCTTAAGGGTAAAACAGTTAAAAGACTTTAAACTCCAGCGAGTTCAGAGATTTCTCAAAGAAGGATTACGGCCTTTGCAAGGTTGGTGGAGGGAACTCAGCTGTCTGAATTGCAGTAGATGCCATTGCATTTTTGTGTAATGCATAGTCTAAACTCAATTGTGTTAGGATGATTTAGGCCTGAGATCAACCCAATATATGCTAATTTTGTGCAAGGCTAGTATGTGCAGTCTGCAAGTATCTCTCTGGAGAATATTTGGGCTGGCAAGTAAAAGACTTGCAAGAGGAATTCAAGGCTGCAGTGGGTGTGGTAAAGACACACTTTGTGGGTAATAATCCTGTTTACCTGCATGCATATTATCCCTAACAAGCTAGTGGCAGTTACCGCTACACTGAGGCTGGTTGGAGCACCAGGCCTACACAATTAAAACCAAGCCAGAGGGCTTTTTATTTGCAGGTTTTCAGTGCTCACCATGGAGGCAGCGCACTCCACATACACAGTATCGTTCCCCAGCTGGCCACGATGCCTGAGCCAAGGGGACAGAGCAAAGTCTAGGGTCAGTTGACTCTATTGATCATCCGCCTAAGGCTATTTTTGGTGGCGTCAGTCTCAGGGGTTGCTGGATCTTGGTGGCGGGGGGGGGGGGGTGATAATCACCTTTTGTCGATTATTTTATTGGCAGCCTTGGTGGTTTTTATAGCAAGTGGTTTCTTAGAAACGGCCTTGATCACATCTACAGCCACCATCTGTCTCGTCATGGACAGCAAAGCGACAATGAGGTGCAGGCCGTTGAGGTATGCGAATATTATTCCATCAGTCGCATGAGATGTGCTGACGATATTCAAGTCGGAGATAGGTTGAGACTTCAAAAACAGGTGATGACAGATGACCTCCAATTTTTCAATTTTACAAATCATAAACAGTTATAGACAGTTTCTGGCTGATCAATTTCCTCTGCGGCAAGGGAAGCCAAGACGTCCGTATATACGTGCTAAAGAGGAAACTATGGCTATCCAAGTTGAAACAGAGACATTTCACAAAAGGATGAGCAGTCTGCCCATCAACAAGGGGGGTATATTTCTAATATCTTCACAAGGTTGAAGAAATGTGGAGGATGACAAATTATTCTAGGATTTGGCTAGTCTGAACAAGTGCTTGGAATATAACCATTTTAAGATGGATAATTTTTATTCAGCTGATTACAGAGGATTGCTTTAGGGCCTCAATCGATCTTGAAGATGCATAGTTTTCCATATCAATACATGAGAGTCACAGGATATATCTGAGGTTTATCTGGCAAGGCCAGTTGTGGAAATTCTAGGCTCTACCTAAGGGGTTGACTTCAGCCCTAGCCTATTTACAAAGATTTTAAAGTCATTGTTGCCCTAATCAGATCTAAAGGGCATTTTGTCATGGAGTTTATAGAGGACTTGCTTATTGTAGGGAAGAGATCAGGTGAGACAGAGTTAGTTGTTTCAGCAACCAAGGCACTCCTAGAATATCTAGGGTTTGTTATTCATCCAGGAAAGTCCATATTAGCCGCCGTTATCTATTACATATCTGGGTTTTGTCATAAACTCTGCAGTTATGTCTACCCACAGATAAGACTCGGGGTATTTATCAGTAGATGCCTCCTAAGATAATTCAAGATGAGGCAACATGAATTATAGTAGTGCCAAATTGGCCTACTCAACCTAGCTTCCATTGTAAATAAGTCCGCTGAAAGAAGCTCCTATATTTGCTCACAGACACGGGTGGTGGCTAGTTCAACCTATCTCTTGTGCATCTATCAATGCATGGTTGTATGGAAAGTTTTGTGAAGAGACACATGTGAGCTACTTTAAGCAGAAGTAACAGAGGATTGTGGGTTTCTTTCAGTTTGGGTTTAAGAGAAGCGACTAAGTTATAGCGCAATTAACACTGCTCGTACACTTTGTCATCGTATCTAGTACTAGAAGTGGGACAATAAATGATTGGTTCTCACCCACTGGTGACTAAGGTTATGGAAGGTGTATTTTATATGAACACTCTAAAGCCTAGATACAAAGTAGTGTGGGATGTGTAATCAGTATAATTTTTATGCAGATTATCATCAGCTGTATCGCTAACTTTGGAGCAGTTACTCTTAAGTTAGTCATGCTTATGACACTAATTTCAGCACAAAGAGCACAATCTCTGTCTGGATCTCTCGGTCATATCTGACAAGAGGGTAGCATTTTATGTGAATTAACTCATAAATCAGAGCAGGCACGGTTGGGTACAAGTTGGAGTTGACAGCATACCCACCAGGTCGGAGATTGGGGGTGTTTATGATGTGAAAAGGTACATTGAAGATACTAAGAACCTATGTGATGAAGGAAAAGTTTATTCGCTGTTATAAAATAGTTTCACAAGAGATTGTTGGTGCAGACTATTTCAAGATGGATAGAGTGTAAGCAGCTGAAAGCGTGAGTGACTACAAATAATTTCAAGTCTAACTCTACCAGGGCGGCTGGCTCGTCAGCAGCCAATAGAATGGATAATCCTCTTTGATCTCTTTCTTGCAACAGCTGTAGGCGCACTTTCGGAAGCTATAAAATATCGTTGAACATGTCTGGACGTTTGCAGATAGAATTCTGAACAGTGCTAGGTGAGCTATTGTCTAACTCAAAGGCAATTGGGACCGTGGTCCAATTAAGGGCATATGTAAAGTTAGCATCATGTTGTTAATGGCTCATGTCTTTTCTGCCATTTATGGTTTATCTGTGTAGTGTTTTCACATACTGATTGGCTTACTGCATGAAACTACAGAGCTTTGAAGGCTTCATGCAGTCTCATCATGAGACTTCGATATAAAATAGAAAGATTAAACAAACTTACCTTTTGAAGTTTGATCTTTATTTTATGAGAAGTTGAAGTGAGAGACTACGTGCCCTCCACTCCCAACCATGAATCTCATAACGATCGTTCGGTAAGCGTTATTAATCTTTCTATAGTTTAATTTGGTGCAAGTGGTCTGAGGTTTCATACAGTTGCTTTGAAGATTGCAGCGCATGCGGGCTGGTGGGTTCTTCACCTAGTCTCTCACTCCAACTTCTCATGAAATAAAGATCAAACTTCAAACGGTAAGTTCTCGTTTAATCTTTCTATTAACAGTGACTTTATCATTGAGAACTAGCTTAGAGGGTTGTGGTGGAAGGACATTATTCAGGTTGTAGATCTATGACCAGAGCAGTTCCACAGTCATTTGTGCTGAGACCTCTGCTGTTTGTGATAAATATAAATGACTAGTCGATAAACGTAGACAGGTTGGTTAATAAATTTGCAGATTGCACCAAAATTGCTGGGGTCACGGACTGAGAGGAAGTTTGTCGAAGTATGCAGTGAGTATACATCAGCTACAGAAATGGGCTGAACTATGGCAGGTGAAGTTTAATCCAAGCAAGTGTGAGGTGTTGTACTTTGAGAGGTCAAATATCAGGGTAAAATATCCAACTAATGGTATGACCCTCAACAGCATTGATGTACAGCTCGATGTACAGATCAAGTCCGTAACTTCCTGAAAGTGGCAAACAAATAGCTAGATTGGGAAAGAAGGCATTTGGTAAGCTTGCTTTCACAGGTTAAGGCGTTGAGTATAATAATCAGGAAGCCATGATACAGCCTTATAGAACGTTCCTTAGGCTGCACTTAGAGTGTAGCATGCAGTTCTGGTCACTCCACTCCAGGATATGGAGTCTTTGGAAAGTGTGCAGAGGAGGTTTTCCAGAATAATGCCTGGATTAGAGGCTGTTAGCTACAGGAAGCTGCTAAGCAGGCTTGGATTGTTTTTATGTGGAACACCGGAGGTTGTAAGGAGACCTGTTAGAAGTATATAAATCAAATACTAAAGGGTATAGCTTTAGCTGCTCAGAAGCAATGACTGAACATAGCCTGGTTCGGAAATGCTATATCATTATTGCTTTCACACTGCTCAAAGTGCACAACTATGGCTCCAATCCAGCAACATAAAATATAATGCCCCTGTCCAACTTAGGAAACCTGAATGGAAACCTCTGGAGAATATCCTAGGTTTCCGTGCGGTTCCCAGAGGTTTTTGTCAGTCTCCCTAATGGTCGAAAGTGGTTTCCGCTTATTCTATGTTCCGGCAATTATTTCAAAAAATTCAAAACCGGCCGCGACTAAAAATAAGTTGCCGTTTTAAAAATCGGTCATTTTTTAGTCAAAAGCGGAAACCACTTTCGACCATTAGGGAAACTGACAAAAACCTCCAGGAACCTCCAGGAACTGCACGGAAACCTTGGGTGGGGCGCAAAGTTACTGAAATAATAATGCTACGATTCAACACAAAATATGTCTGGATGTGTCTCAGAGTCATATATCTAACTGGCCAAACTGACTTTTGGTCAAAATCTGAATCATTGAATTTGAATTTGAATTTTGAATTTGATTCCTTTATCAACCACAACATCCTGCTCACCAGACTCAAAGACCTCGGCATTGAAGGTTCTGCACTCAGCTGGCTCAATTCCTACCTTTCCAACAGATCCCACTTCATCTCTCTCCACAACCACACCTCTGCTACCCCACTCCCACCATCGACGGCACCACTGTCTCCCCATCTCCCCAGGCCCGCAACCTTGGCGTGATCTTTGATTCCACCCTCTCCCTTGAGCCTCACATCCGCCATGTCATTAAAACCTCCTTCTTTCATCTCCGCAACATCGCCAAACTCAGACCCTCTCTCACACCTCCCGCTGCTGAAAGACTCATCCATGCCTTCATCTCCTCCCGACTGGACTATTGCAACTCACTTCTCGGCATCAGCTCCACCTACATCAACCGACTCCAACTGGTCCAGAACGCAGCCACCCGACTCATCACCCACACCAAATCCTGGCATCACATCACTCCAGTCCTCAAACAACTTCACTGGCTTCCCATCTCCCACCGGATCACCTACAAAATCCTGATCCTCACCTACAAAGCCCTCCACCATCTGGGCCCCCCATATCTCACTGACCTCCTCTCCCCCTACCAACCCTCACGGTCCCTCAGATCCACATCAGCCGGTCTCCTCTCCATCCACAAGTCCAACCTCCGCAGTTTTGGGACAGAGCCTTCTCCAGGGCAGCTCCCAGGATCTGGAACTCCCTCCCCCAACTGATCCACAATTCCGTGTCCCTCACCATCTTCCAGTCCCGCCTCAAGACCCATCTCTTTACCTCTGCCTATCCTTAGCCCCACGTCCCCCTCCCTTTTCATCTGTGCTTGAATTGCCTCATATTGTGTTTTGAACTGAATTCTGTCTTTACTTTGTGTACTAGTCATGTCTCTACTATTTACTTCATTCCCTTTACATGTTTTTCCTCTACCTGCTAAATTTTTGTAAGGTGCCCTTGAGACTCTTGAAAGGCGCCCATAAATAAAATTTATTATTATTATTATTATTGTCATTCAGACCTTTCAGTCTGAACGAAATGTCATTGGCTGCAGTCATACACAATAATAATAAATAATAAAACATACAATAAACACAAATCAACATCCACCACAGTGAGTTCACCAGGCACCTCCTCACTGTGATGGAGGCAAAAGTCTTAGTCTCTGTCTCTTCCCTCCTTGTTCTCCATCTGCGCTGAGGCGACCCAGGCCGAAGATGCCGCCCTCCAGTCCAGTGGACCTCCGTGGTAATGTCGCCGCCGCCGAAAGCCGGAACGCCGTCTCCGCTCCGAGTCGGGCCACAACAGCCTCAGCTCCGAGTCCCCCTGCCCCAGCTCCGAGTCCCGCTGCCTCAGCTCCGAGTCCCGCTGCATCAGTGAGTCCCGCTGCCTCAGCTCCGAGTCCTGCA
Source organism: Leucoraja erinaceus (assembly GCF_028641065.1). Taxonomy (NCBI): domain Eukaryota; kingdom Metazoa; phylum Chordata; class Chondrichthyes; order Rajiformes; family Rajidae; genus Leucoraja; species Leucoraja erinaceus. The sequence continues at coordinate 94,041 of NW_026575660.1, forward strand.
GCCTCAGCGAGTCGGGCCACCGCTCCCTCAGCTCTGAGTCCTGCAGCCTCAGCTCCGAGCTGCTGCCGAAAGCTGGAATGCCGCATCAGCGAGTCGGGCCACCGCTGCCTCAGCTCCGAGTCCCGCTGCCTCAGCCCCGAGTCCCGCAGCCTCAGCGAGTCGGGCCACCGCTGCCTCAGCCCCGAGTCCCGCTGCCTCAGCCCCAAGTCCCGCAGCCTCAGTGAGTCGGGCCACCGCTGCCTCAGCCCCGAGTCCCGCAGCCTCAGCGAGTCGGGCCACCGCTGCCTCAGCTCCGAGTCCCGCTGCCTCAGCTCCGAGTCCCGCTGCCTCAGCCCCGAGTCCCGCAGCCTCAGCTCTGAGTCCCGCAGCCTCAGCTCCGGGCCGCTGCCGAAAGCTGGAACGCCGCATCAGCGAGTCGAGCCACCGCTGCCTCAGCCCCGAAGACGGCCAGTGAGTCCTGGCTGGCTCTGCCTCCGGAGCCTCGGGGTCGGTCGCAGGTTGGAGACCGCCAGCTCCTCCATTAGGCCTCAGCGCAGACGGAGGCAGAGAAGGGGGATACGACAAGAAAGTCGCATTCCCCCGAAGGAAGAGACAAAAAAACATGTTTCACCCCCTCCCCCCCATAACACAACCTAATAAACTAAAATTTAGCTAAAACAAGACAAAAAAAACAACAACAAAAAGTAAAAACAGACGGACTGCAGGCGAGCCACAGCTGTTCAACAGCGCCGCCACTTCCGGAGATGTCTTCTTGTTATAAGAACTTTTGTCCTAGCCGAATGCAGTTCAAAAGATCAAAATTAATCAATCTTTATACTTTTCTTTCATGATTTGAGCCAGAGTAACACTAATGTTTATTCATTGCTTAAAATTAATTGTGGTAATTTCATTGCATACATTACGTGTTGCAGTTTATGGGTGCCTTACGTCAAGATGAATCCCAGCTCTTCAACTCAGTCATAGCAAACTTTGATTTATCCATTATTATTAGTTGCAAATGTGTGACAATATCTGCTAAGGTTTTGTTTTTGCTCAACTTATTTCAAGGTGTATGCAGTGTCCATGCTTTTTTTCTTCATTATATACATCATCTTGTGTTGTTATAATCCTGTTAGTGCAAGAGTGCAGACAATTCTATATGGTGGAAAAGTGCGAGTTTTTGACTCGAGAGATGATGAAAAATTATTGGTTTAAATGTTTTTTATTGTGGTGGAGAACTTACTGGTTGTGTCCCATCTACATATCACCATTGCCCACCTAGGAGACAAAGGGCTTGCTGTTGTATAGGACAGTGCATCAGTAATTGGTAAAGAGAAAACCAGGGTAAACTTGTGGTGGAGGGACAGATTGCGTAAAGTGCTGGATGGGTGTCATCCAGCAGGCAGCTTTGTGCTTGAACTGTTGAGCTCTGTTTTTGGAAGTGTACTGAGCAAGTCAAGTGGAAAGCACTAGTTTACTGAGCTGTGTGTATTGTAAATGAAGGGAAGGCTTTGGGGAGTCATGCAGTGCATCCCTCACTGAAAGATACTCATCCTTTGAAGTACTGTGCTAGAAACACTATTTCTCTGGATGATACAGTTAAAATCTGTTCAATGCCTCAACATATTCATAACAACAGAAAATGTGAACTTGAGGTCAGAAATCATCTGTGGAGTGAAAAACGGTTAATGTTTCAGAAGCTCTTTTGTTAGAACCGTGAAAAAGAGAGAGCAAGTTAGTTACCAGTAGCAACGAAGGAGGGGGTGATGGAAGAAATGCATGTGAATTGTTTATTCAGACATTCACTCGGCAGGTACACAAAAATGCTGGAGAAACTCAGCGGGTGCAGCAGCATCTGTGGAGCGAAGGAAATAGGCAACATTTCGGCCCAAAACCCTTCTTCAGACTGATGGGGGGTGGGCGGGGAGAAGAAAGGAAAAAGGAGCAGGAGGTGCCCGAGGGCTGAGGGATGGGAGGAGACAGCAAGAGCTAACAAAGTTGGGAGAATTCAATGTTCATGCCCGCAGGATGCAGACTACCCAAGCGGAATATGAGGTGCTGTTCCTCCAATTTCCGGTGTTGCTCACTCTGGCTATGGAGGAGACCCAGGACAGAGAGGTCAGATGGGGAATGGGAGGGGGAGTTGAAATGCTGAGCCACCGGGATGTTAGGTTGGTTATTGTGGACTGAACGGAGGTGTTCGGCGAAACAATCGCCCAGCCTCCGCTTAGTCTCACCGATGTAGATCAGCTGACATCTAGAGCAGCGGATGTAATAGATGAGGTTGGAGGAGATGCAGGTGAACCTCTGTCGCACCTGGAACGACTGCTTGGGTCCTTGAATGGAGTCGAGGGGGGAGGTAAAGGGACAGGTGTTGCATCTCTTGCGGTTGCAACGGAAAGTGCCTGGGGAGGGGGTGGTACGGGAGGGAAGGGAAGAATTGACAAGGGATATGGGAAGATGTGGCGAGTGGTGGGGTCACATTGGAGGTGGTGAAACCTCCCATTCCCCATCTGACCTCTCTGTCCTGGGTCTCCTCCATAGCCAGAGTGAGCAACACTGGAAATTGGAGGAACAGCACCTCATATTCCGATTGGGGAGTCTGCATCCTGCGAGCGTGAACATTGAATTCTCCCAATTTTGTTAGTCCTTGCTGTCTCCTCCTCTTCCTCAGCCCTCGGGCTGTCTCCTTCCATCCCTCAGCCCTCGGGCTCCTCCTCCTCCTTTTTCCTTTCTTCTCCCCGCCACCCCCCATCAGTCTGAAGAAGGGTTTCGGCCTGAAACGTTGCCTATTTCCTTCGCTCCATAGATGCTGCTGCACCCGCTGAGTTTCTCCAGCATTTTTGTGTACCTTCAATTTTCCAGCATCTGCAGTTCCTTCTTAAACATTCAGTCGGCAGGAATGACCCTGGACATCCCATCCCAGTCACTTTAATTCTCCATTCAAATTCCATTCTAATCTCTCTGTCTGTAGCCTCCTGAGGTCCATTACAAACTTCTCTTTCCATTAGCAGAGTATACACTGCTGGACATGTCTCATGGCCATGCTACAGACACAACTAACACAGATAAAGAAGTGGATTCTGATTCTGTCAAGTTAATTCATTTGGTCTCCTACTATCGGAGATACCCCCTTTCATCCCCCGCCTTCTCTGCTACTGTTTTTCCTTTTGCACAGTTATGACAAAAGACCTTAGACCTAAAAGGTTAACTCTGCACATTCTTCTACCCTCTCCCCATGAACCATGCCACCCTTACTTATAAGAATCAGTCAATCTGAGCCTTAAAAATACCCAATGGACTCCACAGTCTTCTGTGGCAATGGATTCCACAGATTCACCCCTTCAGACTAAAGACAATTTTCCTCATCTCCTTTCTAAAGGTACGTCAGTTTATTCTGATGCTATGGCCTCTGGTCCTCAACTCACCCGCGAGAGGAAACATTATCTCCACATTCATTCTATCCAGGGTCGTTTTAACCTTGCAGATTCTTAGCTCTACCCACAACGATTCTACATCTTCTGATCCTAGGCCAACCCACCCCCTCTGCTCAATTGTTTAATTTGCTAGGACGTGTAACCTTGGATATTCAGCTCCCAGCTCTGATCCTCTTTGAGCCACGTCTCTAGAATGCCCACACACAATACACAACACACAATACAATTTATTTGTCACTTGAACCTCATAGAGGCTCAAATGAAATGTTGTTTCTGCAGTCATACACACATGAAAAAAAAGCCCCAAGGCACAACACAATTTACACAGACATCCATCACAGCGCATCTCCTCCTCGCTGTGATGGAAGGCAAAAAAAACTTATCTCTCCCCTGCACTCCCCATTCCCCTCCTGATGTCAGTCAAAGCCCCCGGCGGACGATGGCAATTGTCCCGCGGCCATTAAAGCCACGCCGGGCGTTGCAAGGCCACGCTCCGGGTCTTGTTGTTGGAGCCCCCGGCGAGCGCTAGCAAAGTCCCGCAGCCGTTGAAGCCGCGCCGGGCGATGATGTAAGGCCCCGCTCCAGGTCAACCTCGAACCCGCTACTCGGGCGGGAGAAGTCGCCGTTGCAGAAGCCTCGAAAAGCGGCCTCCCAGCAGGGACCCGCGGGCTCCCGATATCACTGTCTGCCAGACCTGCGGTTGGAGCCTCCGAATCTCCGGGGGTCGGTTCACAGCAGCGCGCCACCACCGCTCCTCCCGCTCCGGACTCGGCCAGCTCCACGATGGTGAGTAGGTCCGCAGCTCCGTGACTGGAGCCCCAGGTCGTTCCTGCTGGAGGCCGCTGCACGTTGCAGCCCCAACGACAACGGAGACCCGACAGGGAAAAAGTCGGGTTCTCCGTGCAAGGGAAAGATTTAAAAGGTCCCCCCCCCCCCCCAACCCCCCCCCCCCCCCCCCCCCCCCCCCCCACACACACACATACCCCATCAGAAAATAATAAAAACTACATTAAAATGGGACAAAAAAATAACAAAAAGCCAAACGGACTGCAGAGGCCGCTGCGACGTGAGTCGTACCTACCAATTTCCAACATTCTACAACCTCATCCACTTTGTTCCACATATTTTGTGAATGCAATAATAACACCTTTAGTTTGGTATTTACCAGCCCTCCTCATCATTGTTCCTGATTTCCCCTTTCCTTTCTTAAACTTTCTGCCCAATTACTTCTGGAGACTTCAGTAACCACTGTTGCACTCTCCCTCCCTTCATTGTGATCCAATTTGTTCACACTATTTAGTTTAAAACTCTATCTGTGGCCTGGTTATGCAGTTTGCCAGGACCCTGGACCCAGCCAGGTTCAAGCTCCCTCAATCCCAATACTGGTGCCAATGTCTCACAAATTCAAATCCACTTCTTTCACACCAATCGTTGAGCCACTCTTCAACTCTTTAATCTTCTCTGTCCTATGCCATTTGCTCGTGGCTCAGGTAGCAATCCAGAGACTATTACCTTTTTGGTTCTGCTTTTCAATTTAATCCCTAGCTGCTCAAATCCCCTCAGCAGAACCTCTTCCCTTGTTCATCTTATATCATTGGTACCCGCATGGACCACGACAACTGGATTTTCCCCCATCCCACTCCAAGTTCCTCTGCGGAGATGTCCCAATCCTGGGTACCAGCAGGCAGCACAGCCTTTGGGACTTCATTGATTTCATGACAGAGAATGGTGTCTATTCCCCAAACCATACTACCCTCAATGACAACTACCCTTCTCTTCTCTCTTCCTTCTTAAATGTTCCGCTGAACCATGGTGCCATGGTTAGGTTGCTCATCCTTCCTACTGCCCCCACAGTCATCTATCTGCACAGGCAGCAAGAATCACAGACCTGCTTGACAAGCTCAAGGGATGAAGCTGCCCTAACACTGCCCTTACGTCTACTCTCCTGCCTGCCTGACTTGCAGTCACACCTTCCTCCTGACCACATTGGAAGCAGTTACTCTAACGGGTATGACTGCCTCCAGAAACACAGCGTCTAGGTAATCCTCCCCATTTTTGATGTACCGCACCTTTTGAAGCTCAGTTTAACAGTGGAAATACCTTCTTTTCAATTAAGATCGGGCTGCTCTCATAAAAACGTTTTTCTCCAATAAGGCAATTATCAACAGTGGACTATATTATAACTATTATATTTAAAAATTAAACAAATTAACTACATTTACTGCTTCGGGTCAGACAGATGAGAACACATCGGGGAGACCAAGCGTAGGTTGGGCGATCGTTTCGCCGAACACCTCCGCTCAGTCCGCAATAACCAACCTGACCTCCCGGTGGCTCAGCACTTCAACTCCCCCTCCCATTCCCAATCCGACCTCTCTGTCCTGGGTCTCCTCCATTGCCAGAGTGAGCAACAGCGGAAATTGGAGGAACAGCACCTCATATTCCGCCTGGGGACCTTGCGTCCGGATGGCATTAACATTGAATTCTCCCAATTTTGCTAGCCCTTGCTGTCTCCTCCCCTTCCTTAACCCTCTAGCTGTCTCCTCCCATCCTCCTATCCGCCCGCCCTCGGGCTCCTCCTCCTCCCCTTTTCCTTCCTTCTCCCCCCCCCCCCCACCCCCCATCAGTCTGAAGAAAGGTTTCGGCCCGAAACGTCGCCTATTTCCTTCGCTCCATAGATGCTGCTGCACCCGCTGAGTTTCTCCAGCAATTTTGTGTACCAGGGAGAACACAGGACGATTTGAAACATTGTTTCAAATCATTGTTACAAGTGATTTTAATACATTTAATGTATGGATGGATCAAAGGCTGTGCTTTTCCATTTATTTTTGTTTGCCCTTTGTTGATTCCCTTGTCAATTTCCAGCCCACAGTCCATTCATAAAGGAAATGGGAATCCTCTAACTTGACAAATGGTTGTTTAGAGGAGAGAATAACTGGATGATTGCAGCACTGAAGCTCAAGGAACTAGCGAAGGAAAACATCATTTTTCCACCAAAGACCAAAGGTAAGAATGCATGGAACCAATGAAGAATGAAATGAATTGTAGTGCTACCACCAGCGTTCCCAGTCTTTGCTAGACAGCTTATTCCCTGCTGCTTTCCTCTGGTGCTGAAACATGGCTGTGAACATCGTGCTGAAAATCCTGCCAATGAAGCAGCTGAAATAAAGCAAGTAGACATGAATCCACTGAAAACTATTGGTATTTCTGCAATGCAGGCATTCACAAGGATGCAATTACAGTAGGATAGCCAAACATTGTTGTATTTAAGTTGTAAGAATTATACATTTTCCAGTTTTAGAGTTAGAACTCAGCACATATTCTGTGTGACACAACAGGTGGAAATGTTGAAAGCTGCAGAGGGGAGGAACTCCTGTGGTGCTGACACCACTGAATGCCAGAATGTTCTCTTTTCATATTCATTCCATTAGAAGAGATTCCAGCCACTCTTAAAATAACATGGTGGAGCAGTGGTAGAGTTGCTGCCTTACAGCATTTGCAGCGTTGGAGATGCGGGTTTGATCCTGACTATGCGTGCTGTCTGTACAGCGTTTGTACGTTCTTCTCGTGACCGCATTAGTTTTCTCTGAGATCTTCGGTTCCCTCCCAAACTCCGCTAGGGTTGGTGCTGGGGCTGCTACTCCTCATGGTGTCTATAAATTATTTGGATGAGGGAATTGAAGGCTTTGGGCTAAAGTTGATGATGATACAAAGAGAGGTGGAGGGACAGGTAGTGTAGAGAAAGCAGGGATCCTGCAAAAAGATTTGGTCAGGTCGGGAGAGTGGGCTGAGAAGTGGTAGAAGGAATACAGTGTAGCAAAGCGTGGAGTCATGCATTTTGGTTGTAGAAATAAACGTGTAGGCTATTTTCTTATTGTGGTGTGAATTCAGTAATTGGAGATGCAAAGGGACTTGGGAGTGCTGGTGCAGAATTCCCAACAAGGTTAATTCACAAGTTGAATAGGTAGTATAGAAGGCAAATACAATGCTAGCATTTATTTCAAGTGGGCTACAATACAAAAACAGGGTGGTAATGCTAAAGCTTTATAAGGCACTGGTGGAGCCAACGTTCACGTTGTGGCTCTGTTTCCACCAATCTTCCACCATCACGCACAAGGAGCACAAGAAGTGACAAGACAGACACCATTGTATGCAGATGCTGAGAAGTGTGTCCAGCTCTGGCTGAACAACTTCTAATCTTGTGATGTGGACTCGATTAGAAGAATAAGGCACTGGTCAGACAGCATTTGGAGTATTGTGAGCAGTCGTGGGTCCCATATCAGTGGAAGGATCTGGTGGCATCGGAGAGGATTCAGAGGAGGTTTACAAGAATTATCCCAGGAATTATTGGGTTAACATATGATGAACGTTTATTAGCACTGGGTCTGCACTCACTTGATTTTAGAAGGATGAGGGGGCAGCTCATTGAAATTTACCGAATAGAGAAAGACCAGGATAGAGCAAAACTGAAGATGATGTTTCCACTAGTGGGAGAGTCTAGGACCAGAGGCCATAACCTCAGAATAATAGGATGTACCTGTAGAAAAGATGTGAGAAGCAATTTCTTTAGCCAGAGGGTCGTGAATCTGTGAAATTCTGCTACATGGCGGTCAAGTCAATGGATATTTATGTTGGAGATTGACAGATTCTTGATTAATAAGGGTGTCAGGGGTTATGCCAGGGGAATTGGGTTGAGAGGGACAAATCAATCAGCGATGATTGAATGACAGAGTAGACTTGATGGGCCAAATGGCCTTATTCTGTTCCTGGAAGTTATGAACTAATGAAACATTCATGGTTTCTTTCTGATCAGGTACTTCCCGACCTGTCAAGTGCTTCCAGCAAATTTTCATTTTAAATTACGATTTCCAACATCAGCAAATAGTTTGTATTTTAAAATGCTTCGGGCACATTCCATTAGAAGCTCTGTTTCATATACTGGACCAGCATTCGCTTTAATACTCAGCAGTTCAACTATTTCTATGTACCCTTGAGCATATCCAGTGATTAAGGAGCATATCTGAAGACATCGATGGAGTTAATGAACCCTGCACTATTGCCCTCTCCTCCGAATGGCCCAATAGTTTGAGCTTAAAAGGCTGATCTACTTTATGTTTACGTGAAAACACCACAATCATCAAAGAATTGCATGTGGAATGCTAAGACTTTTTGCACTGAGTTGCTCAGCTCTCCATGACAGATTACAGAGTGTCCCTATATAATATGTTGCTACATAACCATAACTGGCCTGGAGCAGATGTTCCTGTTCAGATTTTCCACGGGCACACTTCATAAGATTCTAACCCTTAGGCTATTGAGTGAGGATGAACTTGAATGCTATTTATTCCATGCTCTATTCGTGTTAGAGTCCACACTAAATCTCACAGTCCAAGTCCTCTAGTTTTGTTTACTGGGAGAGGTGCTCGTTATAGGTGGCCCAGAGTGTTGAGATATCCTCGCTGAATATTATTAACATTTTAGTCATTCTTGGGCTTACAGAGGAACAGGTGAAGTATTAGTAAGAAACATAGAAACATAGAAAATAGGTGCAGGAGTAGGCCATTCAGCCCTTCGAGCCTGCACCGCCATTCAATATGATCATGGCTGATCATCCAACTCAGTATCCCATCCCTGCCTTCTCTCCATACCCCCTGATCCCTTTAGCCACAAGGGCCACATCTAACTCCCTCTTAAATATAGCCAATGAACTGGCCTCAACTACCTTCTGCGGCAGAGAATTCCAGAGATTCACCACTCTCTGTGTGAAAAATGTTTTCCTCATCTCGGTCCTAAAAGATTTCCCCTTTATCCTTAAACGGTGACCCCTTGTTCTGGACTTCCCCAACATCGGAAACAATCTTCCTGCATCTAACCTGTCCAACCCCTTAAGAATTTTGTAGGTTTCTATAAGATCCCCCCTCAATCTTCAAAATTCTAGCGAGTACAAGCCGAGTCTATCCAGTCTTTCTTCATATGAAAGTCCTGCCATCCTAGAAATCAGTCTGGTGAACCTTCTCTGTGGCAACAATGTCTTTTCTCAGATTAGCTGGCTATGTGCCTGTCCTTAAAAAGATATGCCTATTTCCACCAACTGTGGGCTATCATGTTGTAGCTGGTTCATTCTGGTTGCAGCACAATCATGGCTAACCTGGCACCACCGGTATATTCAATTTCTAAGCTAACGAAGGTTGTGGTGAGGTAGGAGGACTGAATAGGAATGGAACACCTCTGCTATCCACAGCCTATGTCAGAAAAATTATGGGATAAAGGCGCAATAGGATTTTATTATTTTTTTTATAGATGCAGTGCGGAAACAGGCTTTTCGGCTGCACAGACCGCGATCCATGCACATTAACACAAGCCTACACACACTAGGACGAATTTACACTTATACCAAGTATACAAACCCAAGCCAATTAACCTACAAACCTGCACAACTTTGGAGAGTCCGAAGAAACCGAAGATCTCGGAGAAAACCCACCCGGTCTGTACAAACTCTGTACAGACAGCAGCCGTAGTCGGGCTTGAAACCGGGTCTCTGGTGCAGCAAGCGCTGTGAGGCAGCAACTCTACCTTTGTGCCACAGTCCTGCCTATGGCACCACAGTGCCGCCTATTTGTGAGGTAGCGGTATTTATGAAGATATCGTGACCACAAGAGCAAAATTCCAATAAAGACCTGTTTCTTGTCTGACCATCCTTGATAGTTCACTGCAACGGTTTCAGGTTGTCTATCGTCACTTAATGCTGCCAAATGCGCTTTGATGATGTGGCCTTCGAGGCCGACTGATGAGACTATGTCTAAACTCATTGTAAGAGAGGGTGGTGGAGGCAGAAATCCTCGCCATAACCTGGTGGGCTGCAGACTAAGAGGTGAAGTATCCATGTTTGACAGGCACGGGTAGGATGAATTGAATGACCTCCTTCTCTGCCATAACTTACTATGATTTTTATGATGTTATCTTGTACAATTTTTTCATATCCCAGTGATGCGAATGAGCTTCAGAAACCTGCCAGTGTCAGATACATCAATGTTTCAAGGTCTCAAAGTCAGTTTATTGTCACATGTACCAACTAAGGTAGTGAAATTCGAATTACCGTACAGCCATACTAAAACAAAAGCAACAACTACATAAAAGTTAACATTCACATCCACCACAGCGGATTTCCCACATTCCTCACTGTGATGGAAGGCAATAAAATCCAATCTTCTTCCTCTTTATTCTCCTGTGGTTCGGTCAGTCGAACGACCGCAGTCCGGGGGATCAAAGCCCCCGCAGCTGACGGTTGAAGCCTCCACGTTGGGGCAATCGAACCGCCCGCACTGGGGAGGTCGAAACTCCCGCGGCTTGGAGTCCCCGATGTCGGTCTCTAACCAGAGACCGCGGGCTCCTCGATGTTAAAGTCCCGCAGGCTCCCATGGTTGGAGCTCCAAAGACGACCCCCCGACAGGGATCGCAAACTCCGTGATGGCAAGTCCGCAGGCTCCTGCGATGGAGCTCCCGGTCGATCTCCAGCAAAGGCCGCCAACTCCACGATGTTAGGCCGCAGTGCGGACGGATATACGGTATGGAAAAAAATCACATCTCTGTTGATGTAAGAGATTACAAAAAGTTCCCCCCAATTCCCCCCCCTCCCCACCCCCCATAAAACAAGCTGAAGAACACTACAAAACATGCATTTAACGGATACAAAACAGACACAAAGAAGGAAAGGACAGACTGTTGGCGAGGCTGCCATTGCTGCCGCCACCCGGCGGTTGTCCCTGAAGCAGTTTTTCTCCCTGAGATTCAAGCTGGGATTTAATGATGTTAACTGTCCATGATGCTGGGCCTGTTGATGATCAAAGCCATTCTTTAAACATTAGAGATACAGGGCCCGCCGAGTCCACGCCGACCAGCGATCACCCCGTACACCTGCACTATTCCACAAACCAGGGACAATTCACAATTTTTTTGCTGAAGCCAATTAACCTACAAACCTATACATCTTTGGAGCGTGGAAGGAAACTGGAGCACCTGGAGAAAACCCATGCAGTCACAGGGAAAATGTACAAACTCTGTACATAGACAGCACCCAGAGTTAGGATAGAACCCAGTCTCTGGCGCTGTAAGGCAGCAACTCTACCACTGCACCATGGTCCCACTTTAACCTGAAGACATCACGGCATGGTACACAGTGGTTGCATACAGCAATCATGCATCTTTGCAAGGAGCACACAGCTGTCCTGCCGTAATTTACAAGCAACAGGAATAATTTAACAGTGTATTGCAATCCACAAGAACATTTCCACAAAGTATTCTATTAATTCCCTCTAAACTTACAACATTTCAGAATACAATTGTAACCAGGAGTCTATTCATCCTTTCAAATAACATTCTGGTTCTCTGCAAGAATAATACAATTGGCCTGAATTCTCTGCAGCAATAATACAATTGGCTTTCCCTGCAGCCTTATATTTCCCCAACAAGAAACTATGATTGAATTTGTTTCTATAATGTGGTCAGGATGTACATTCCAATACTAACCACACATGAAAACCCTTTTCACGGATTGGCATTGCTTCTTTCTCCCAATTATCTTGCTGCAAAACCTCTAGTTTTTAATCATTCCAACAATAGGAGCTGATTTTTTTTTTTTTAGCCACCATCTCATAGTTACATTTCCTTTCAAACTGCTCAACAAATCCATCTCCACTTTGCTAGAGAGTTATTCAAGCAAAAAACTGACAGGTATTATGTTCTTTACAGTCATTAGCCAGCTGATCTTTTGAAAGAAATAGATTCATAATTAATAACTTGATGCTACAATCAGGTCTTAATTTCCATAATCTTATTTAACTATGAAAATATAGCTCAGAGTAACTGGGGAAATGAAAAAAAATGTCATTTTTCACCACCTGACATTAATGTACTCCTTCAACAATTAGTACACAGATGGCCCATAATCTTTCAAAATATTTTCTAAGCACATCTTTCCTAGAATCAGGATTTGTATTTAATCTTCCAAACCCCCTTGAAATCACTTCAGTTTTCGTTTTAATACTTTTTGGTTGTTCTGCATGGTTTTCTATTATTCTACTCAAAAGATTAAAAAAATAATAATTACATGGGTGTGTCAAAATTATTTCTCTGCATCATGTTCAGATAGTGCACTCTCCAGTGGTGCTGCTGTGTTGACTGTGTGGCATGAGAGTGTCTCCAAGATAGTTTCTTAGAGCAGCTTGTAGTGGAGCCTACCAGGGATATGGCAATTCTAGATTTAGTGTTGTGCAACAAACCAGATTTAATAAAGAGAACTTGAGGTAAAGGAACCACTAGGAGATAGCGACCACAATATTTTAAGATTCAATCTACAATTTGTCAATGTTGCAGCTGGGCAAAGGGGACTACAAAGGCATGTGGGAGGAGTTGGCAAAAGGGACCCGAGCAGGGTTGATGGTGGAAGCAATGGCAGGAATTTCTAGGAATATTCCGGAAGATGCAGGATGATTTAATTCCAAAGAGGAAGATAGATTCCAGGGTGTGAATAAGATGACCGTGGCTGACAAGGGAAGTCAAGGACAATATAAAAGCAAAAGAGAAGGCATATAACATTGCAATGGTTAGTGGGAAGTAATAGGATTGGGATGTTTTCAAAGAACAAAGGACAAAAGGACAAATGGACAAATGGACAAATAACATTTATTGCCTCCGTAGAGGCAATTGCGGTGGCCTCAATAGGCCTGACTTTGGGGTGAACTTGGGGCGGGGACTGGACATTGTGCCTTCCCCCACAGTGTTATCCACTGTGGGGGGATGATTTTTTTGTCTAATGTAATCCTGTAAGTCTGTGTCCAAGATGGCTGCCGTGAAGAGAGAGTGGACGCTGGCGCGCTTTGGCTGCCGCTGCTCTCTCTTCACATTGTGTATTTGATTTTCTGTTTTTGGATTGAATTCTGTTTTTAATTTGTGTCTCTGTGATGTCTTTATTACTTATTTTATTCTGATTATATGTTGTTATTCCTATTAATCTAAGGTGTCCTTAAGATGTCTGAAAGGCGCCCATTAAATAAAATGTATTATTATTATTATTATTATACACCATTTATGGTGTAGTGAAATTTGAGTTGCCATTTGCAGCACGCCAATAAAAGTAAGACACCACATTAAAGAATAATTTAATATAAAACATAAAAAAATCCCCCCACAATGGTTCCCACTGTGAGGGAAGGCAGCAAAGTCCAGTCCTCTTCCACTTGTTCAACCCATAGTCGGGGCTTATTTGAGACCTCCGCAGTTGCCGTAACGGTGGCCCGATGTTTCAGGCCCTCTCGCCGGATGATGGAGCTCCGGCTTTGGGAGAGCACTCTTCATCGGCTTGGAGTATCTGGAACGGCCGTTTGCTGCCAGAGACCATGGCTCCTGAAGTCCACAGCCACGCTGGTCGGAGTTCCGACTGTCGATCTCCACGAGAGATCCCAGGCTACGCGGTGTTTAAAAGTCAGTGCCGCCGCGGCTGGAAGCTCCACAACCGCAGCTCCGTGATGTTGGAATCGGCGGAGCTTACCAGACGGCGACCCGGATAAGGCATCGCCCGCTCTGTGATGCTTCAGCGCTGTGCCGTCGCTGAAGCTGAAGTTCTGGCCGGTCCCGGCAGGAAACGCCGCTCCAGGCCCATTGGAAGGCCACGAGGAAGCGGAGAAGATATGGCATGGAGAAAAACGGCATCTCCGACCAGGTAGACTGAGAAATGCAGTCTCCCCCCCCCCCTTCATAAAAAAGATTAGACCTCCAAGATGAAATGTTTTAACATACTAACAAATTAAAAAAGGGTGAAAAGACCAACAGCTGCAGGCTGGGCAGCCATACTCGACGATGCCCCTACTACCAACAAAAGGTAACTAAAAGGACAATACGGAGAGAATAGATGAAGTCCGAATGTAGGCTCAATAATATCAGTGTTTCTACTGATATGTAAATTTTTTAAAGAGGCATGAGTGGATGTTGGGCTGCTGGAGAATGATGCAGGAAATGTGACAATGGGAAATCAAGAAATGGCAGAGGAATTGAATAACAATTTTGCATCCGTCTTCACAGTGGAAGACACCAGGAGTGTGACGGCAATCCTAGAGAGTCAGGGGGTGGAAGTTAGTGGAGTGGTGATTACTAAGCAGAAGGTGCCGGGAAAACTGAATGTTCTGAAGGTGGATGGACGGCATCTCAGGGTTCAGAAGGAGGTGGCCTCAAAGATTGTGGAGGCACAAGTCGTGATATTTCAAGAATCACTGGAGTTGGAAGTGGTTCCTGAAGATTGTAAAATTGCGAGTATCACCCCGCTGTACAAGAAGGGAGCAAAGCAGAAAAGTGGAAGCTATAGGCCGGTTAGCCTGACTTCAGTGGTTGGCAAGATTTGGGAGTCAATTATAAAGGATTAGGTTATGCAGAACTTAGAAGTTCACGATAAAATAGGTCAAAGTTAGCATGGTTTTGTGAAGCAAAGATTCTGCCTGACAAATGTCTTTGTTCTTTGAAGAAGTTAATAGCAGGACAGACAAAAGGAAGGCTTTAGATGTTGTTTACTTAGATTTTCAGAAGGCCTTCAATAAGGTGCTGCACATCAGACTGCTAGTGAGGATGAGAGCCCATTATGAATGGGAGATACTAGCATGGATAGTGTATTGTGTGTTTAAATGTATGTTTTTGATGTTTCTCTGTGTGTTTTGTGTGGGGGGTGGTGTGGGGGGGGTGAGGGGGAAACTGCTTCGGCGCCTCCTCCATGGAGAGGCGACTTTTTCCAGGTCGTCTCGCCCGTGGCTGAACATCGAGGATCTGTGCGGCCTCTCCCGGAGACACGCCCGGGACTTCAGCTGCGGGCGCAGTGTGGACTCTAGGCGTGGAGCGGGCGAGCCCTCGCTGAGGCTCGCCGGAGGGGAGCACTCCGTTCATTGGCCCGCGGCAGCCTGAAGCCGTGGTCTGCAGAGCTCCAGCTGGCACGACGTCCTTGGCCTGGGATCCCTCGTTGGGGACCCGGGAGAAGAAGAAGCTCCCACCGCCGGCCCACGGCCTACTTCTACCACGGACGCGGCGTGGACTTACCATCAGGAGCGGGGTCCCTCGCCGGGGCCTCTTGGAGGGGAGCTTCGACTGCCGGCCCTGTGGTGCTTCTGGCTGCGGCGTGGCGGGAACTTTAAATCTTCGACCGCCAGCCTGCGGCCTACACCAATCTGAAGCCGCAGTCTCCGGTGGGGGAGGCACCGATTCAGACTTACCTTGACTTTTACTCATGTGGACGCCCGCAGCAGCGACTGCAGCGGGTTGTGGTCCTGACTATGGGGGAAAATGGAGGAGGACTGGCCAAATTTTGTGCCTTCCACCATAGTGATGAATGCTGTGGTGGATGTTGGTGTTAAATTTTTATTGTGTTTTTGTGTGTTCATTTTCATTGTACCGCTGCTGGCAAATTAATTTCACTTGCACTTTATGTGCAAGTGACGAATAAAATCGATTGATTGATTGATTGATTGATTGATTGATTGATTGATTGATCGGTTGATTGGCTGGATGGCAGAAGGCAAAGAGTTGCAAAAAAAGGCGCTTTAGTCAGGTTGACTTGCAGTGACTAGTGGACTCCGCAAGGGTGGGTGCAGGGGCAGCTTTTTTTCATGTTGATTTTGATAAGGGGGTTGAAGGCTTTGTGGCCAAGTTTGCAGATGATGCTGGGATAGGTGAAGGGGCAGGCAGCGTAGAGGAAGCAAGGACCCTGCAGAAGGACTTGGACAGGTTAGGAGCGTGGGCAGAGAAGTGGCAGATGAAATTCAGTCTAGCAAAGTGTGGAGTCAAGAGTCAAGTCAAGAGTGTTTTATTGTTATATGTCCCGGATGGGACGATGAAATTCTTACTTGCTGCAGCACAACAGAATATGTAAATATAGTACATAACAGGGGAAGGAAAAAAAAAAAGAAAAGTTCAATAAATAACAAATATAATGCAATAATAATATAGTTTTTTGCAGTTCAGAACTAGGAGCTTATTCGTTGTTGTGTTTAATAGCCAGATGGCTGTAGGCAAGAAGCTGCTCCTGAACCTGGACGTTACAGTCTTCAGGCTCCTCCTGTACCTTCTTCCTGATGGCAGTGGTGAGATGAGTGTGTGGCCAGGATGGTGTGGGTCCTTGATGATTTTGGCTGCCTTTTCAGGCAGCAACTACAATAGATCCCTTTGACGGTGTGGAGATCAAAGCAGGTGATGGACTGGGCAGTGGTCACAACTTTTTGTAGTCTTTTTCGCTTCTGGACATTCAAGTTGCTGAACCAGGCCACGATGCAACCAGTCAAAATGCTCTCTACCATGCACCTGTAGAAGTTTAGGAGAACCTCTTCGACATGCCGAATCTCTGTAATCGTCTCAGGAAGTAGAGTCACTGATGTGCCTTCTTTATAATTGCATCGGTGTGCTGGGTCCAGGAAAGATCTTCTGATACATGCACGTCCAGGAATTTGAAGTTATTGACCCTCTCCACCATCGCCCATTGATATAAACAGGATTGTGGGTCCTCATCCTTCCCCGACAAAAGACCACAATCAGTTCCTTGGTCTTACAGATGTTGAGAGCCAGGTTGTGGTGCTGGCACCACTTGGTCAGTCGGTCGATCTCACTTCTATACTCTGACTCGTCCCCGTTGACCTGTTGTGGTGGTATACGAACTGTAGTTGGTCGAGGTTCTTGTTGAGGTAGGAGTTGATGTGCACCATAACCAACCTCTCAAAGCACTTCATCAACACAGACGTTAGTGCTACTGGTCGATAGTCATTGAGGCACGTCACCTTACTCTTCTTGGGCACCGGTATTATTGATGCCCTCTTAAAGCAGGAGGGAACCTCAGACCTCAGAAGTGAGAGGTTGAACATGTCCGCAAATATTCCTGCCAGTTGGTCTGCACAGGTCTTGAGAACTCGTCCGGGTATACCATCAGGTCCAGGCGATTTCTGAGGGTTAACCCCCCCGAAGAATCATCTGATGTCAGCCTCTGTGACTGTGACCTAAATAGAGTCAGGGCGAATAGGGGCTCGGGAAGTCGCATACATTTTCTCCCTATCAAAGCGTGTGTAGAACGCATTAAGCTCATCAGCTGTCATTTGAACTGCCTCCTGACTTCGCCTTGTAGGAGGTGATGATATTCAAGCCCTGCCACAGTTGTCGAACATCCATCTCATCCTCCAGCATAGAGCAGAAGTCCCTTTTGGCCTTTTTGATGGCCTTACCAAGGTCGTATCTGGACTTCTTATAGACCTCTGCATCGCCAGACCTGAATGCCAGGGGTCTGGCCTTCAGAAGAATGCAGATCTCATGGTTCATCCAAGGCTTCTGGTTAGGAAACACTCGGAAGGTTTTTGTTGGAACACAGTCCTCCACACATTTCCTTATGAAGTCTGTGACCATTGTGGCGTATTTATTCAGGTCCATTTCGGAGTCCCTGAACATTGCCCAGTCTACAGACTCCAAGCAGTCCTGTAGTTGATCCTCTGCTTCCTCCAACCAGCTCCATGCAGTCCTCACCTCTGGGGATGCTTTCTTCAGTTGCTGCCTGTATGCAGGGAGAAGCAGCACCACTGAATGGTTGGATTTCCCAAAGTGAGGGTGAGGGATGGAGCAATAGGTGTCTTTGATGGTCGTGTAGCAGTGGTCAGGGTGATTGATCCTCTGGTGTTGCAGGAGACGTGTTGGTGGAAGTTAGGGAGCGACTTCCAGTGCCAGGCTGACGTTTGCCTGGGGTGGGGTGTAGACAGCGATCAGGATGATGGAGGTGAATTCGTTCGGTAGGTACAATTATGCATTTTGGTAATAATAATAGTAAGATTAAACGAGAACTTACCAGTTTGAAGTTTGATCTGTATTTTATGAGGAGTTACGATGAGGGATTTCGTGAAGAACCCCGCTTCCACGCATGCGTGTCATTCTTCAAAGCAGCGGTGTGAGGTCACAGGAATCTATAATGATCTAACATAGTAAGATTATCAAAGAGATACCAGTTTTTGATATGATCATAAGAGGGTGGGAGCGGAGGGCACGAAATCCCTCATCGTAACTCCTCATAAAATACAGATCAAACTTCAAACTGGTAAGTTCTCGTTTAATCTTACTATTTTACTTCGGAGTCACGTGAGTGACTTCGTGAAGATTTCAAAGCTCTGTGACCTCATGCCGTGGAACGAGTCCATGCTTCACAACTGCCTTGGGTATTGGGAGAGAGCATCATTAGTAATTTTAAAACACAATTATGCAAAGGGTTGTGTGGTATAATGAAAAAATTATATAACATTTTTTTTTTTTTTTTTTTTTTTTTTTTTTTTTAATTTGAGAATCATAGCCCTGTAACCTTTCGGGCAATTATTTTGTTGGACATAAAATGTCTTCTTAATACAAATGATGGCTCCAAAATTTAACTGGTTTATTATAAAAACCTGTGGAAAAACCCTTTTTGAATGACCATCCTGCCATTCTGAGGATTTGGTCTGTGGGTACCTGTACAAATTTTTGCTGCGGATGTTGCTGCAGCCCTGGTGGAATGAGAGTTAAAACATTAGTGTCATTTTTAGGACCTATTTGAGCCACCTAATATAGTTTGAGTCGTGACCCTTTCATGCGGTTTCTTTTAAGAGATAAACAACTCCATTTTCTGACCTCGAATGTTCTTAGTATATTCCATATATTGTTAGATGTGTCTTGCTATACACCGTCGTTTGCCATATGGGTGTACCATAAATTCAAACACTTGACCTGAGGAAACCCGATCTGTTTTCTTTTATTAAATCCTGTATGACAACACCAGTTTCTCGGTGAGATGATCAGGGAGTCCAGGCTCAGTTTGCTTAATGGCTGGACTTGTTGTGCGGTAAATAACACCATGAGCATAACCATCTTCCTGGTCTGTTACTGAAGTGACAACGCTGTTATGAGCTACAAGCTCCTCAGCATGTTGAGAAACGACACCCACGTCCCAGATTTCGGAGTACCTGGTTTTCTTACCAGGGGTGCGTTCCCACCGCGTGCCGCTCCGTTCCTTGTGATAGGTAATTGGAGAGTGCACTTGTGGCACTATTGATGGCACTGTAGCTCCATCGATTATCATAATGGAGGCTTGTAAAAATTCCAATACGGCCAGAATGTTCTTGGCCTTTTGGTCGAGGTTGTTGTCCAAGCAGTATATGCCCCATTTCTTGATGTCCAAAGGTACTGCTTCCGTGTTGACAGTCTTAGTGCAGATGAGATGAGATTCATCGTCCTGTCTGACAGCCCAATGCCGTGCAGTGGGTCTTTAGCCTCTATAAATCCATAGTCTTATGGCATGGATGACAGCCTCCAGTCACTGGAAAATTAATTTTTTTTTTTTTTTTTTTTTTTTTTTTTTTTTTTTGGCTATGTTCAATAGGGAACATGGTTCTAAACCATCCCCTGTATGACCGAATACCATGATTTAGAAGGTCAGTCGGAACTCTGAGAATTCCAGATGCCGAGTGTAGTTGAATTATCCCTAGTACCCCATTGATGGGGCCGAACGGGGGAAAAACATCACCCTATGGCTTTGTTACATAACAATGCCAAGCTGGTTTTAGAATTTTAGTAAATAATATTGGAGCTAATGATTGCCCCTATTGTAAGCTCTATTGCCAAAGTTCCTCTTTTGAGTCAATGCCTGCCATATAGAAAACCCGCAGCTGACACCAAGTCTTATCAAGAAAAAAGAGTATCCATCTTAAAATGAATATCTAGAACAAATGTGTTTAGGGTTAAAATCAATGATAATCCTGCAACCCTACTCTATTTATTTTTAATAAATATGTTTGATACAATTCTAATGTTCCATGAAAAGTATGCTCAATCACATCTTTTGTGTACAATTTTTGTAGACCATGTGGGTTTTAGATTGTTTGGTTTATGTAAGGACAAAATGCCCTTCTGGTGTATGTTGTACTGTGGTTATTGGAATGAGTAAATCTTATCAGATAACCCTGAATACTGCTGAGATTATATGAATCTGTAGTGATTATATACCATACATAACTGTAGTGTTGTAACCTCCCCTACCATCATAGGTCCCTATTTTAAACAGAAGAAAAACCCCACCCACCTACCTCCATGGTTACCGGTGGTTGTGTTATTTCCTTGGTTTTTTGACAAAGGAGGTTCTGGTTTGATATCTCTTGTTCGGGGTTGTGTGGGAGGTTGAGGTTCCCGCATCTTCCAGGGTGGCCGCCCTGGCCATACCCTAAAAAAGGATCCTGCGGGTTATTGATTTCTAGCACTGCCACTGGTATGAGCCACATTATTTATGGCGTTGCCTGTGGCCGGTATCATGCTCCAAAATAGGCCCTTGCGCTGGCCTTGATGAGCCCCAGTGTCTTGGCTTTGTCCACTCACGGTTCTTTGTTTGCAAATGGTAGCATTTTTTGGGGTCCCAGTGCTGGCTGAATGGCCGCCTTCCATGTGTAGTTCAGATCATATTGCATATTACTAAACAGAGCTAGTGCGTCTAGATGGTCTTTGGTTACCTACATTTAGTCCAGGGTGCGAGTGTATTCTATGATGCCTTCCGTCAATCTCTTTAAGGTTCTCTGGATCTTGAGGTCCTGGTTCCTGATGTTCGTCCCCATATGCTGCCAAATGCATTGGTTTACACTGGGCACCCGTAATGCCTCACCGTTGCCAGGTGGCAGATGTCTGGCCAGTGTCTGTAAATTTTTTCCCTGTTGGCGTTTGTGGCCAGACATATAGTAATACTATTGCCATCCTGGATCCAAGTCTACCCATGTTTGACTTGGTTAAAGTAATCAGCCACCATGTCCAGCAGAGTCCCTGCTGGGTTAGGATCATGGGATGCTGTATTACCAGGCTCTGGGCCATCAGGGTCCTGCCTACTCTTTTTTATAGAGTTAGAGATCTCTAGGGTCCCGCACGGGGTACCCATGTGGGGATTAACTGCTGCCCACTTGTCTTTTGTTCTGCGGACCCCTCTTGCAAGTCAACCCAGAACTGACCCACAGTGCTCCCCTCTGATGGGGTAGAAACATTGTGCAGCCCTCAAAGAGGTACTGCTGTGGGTTATCACGTTGGAGCAAGGCTCCATACACCGCTTCTTCCCGCTCCAGCCCTCTCGGGCGCTGGTTGCCGGCGGTTTTATGCAAAGTCGGACCCTTCTCAGTCCACTACCCCCGTACTGACGGTACTGGTCCCTTGCGGTCGTTGCAGCCGGTCAACCCCACTCTAACGCCCTCAATTCTGGGCACTCCTACTTATATGGTCCTTAGCTGAGGAACATATAAGACATTAAAACTGATGATAACAGCTATTATAGATTTTATTTAATATATGGTCCCTAGATAAGAGACGTATCAGATATTAAACTGATAAGAACAGATACTACACTTGGTCTTAGCCAAAAGGCCTAGAAGCGATCATTGTAACTAAAACCCTGGTACTCACATACTGGTCCCTTGTAGTAGATTGCAGCCAGACAACTGCCAAGTCCTTTGCTGCTGAAAAATGAATTTTCTCACCGTGCTGGAGCGAAGTTGGGCACAGGTGTTTTCCTCCTCCGGGAATCGATGTGCCTATGCTGCTCCTGCCGTTGCCAGCTCCTGCCGTTGCCAGCTCCTGCCGCAACCTGCGCTCCTGCAGCTGTCAGTGCTCCTGCAGCTGCCGGCTGCCACTGCTGCTGCCCGTACTCCTGCAGCTGCCCGTACTCCTGCAGCTGCCCGTACTCCCGCAAAAAAATTTTTTTTTTTTTTTTTTTTTTTTTTTTTTTGGCTATGTTCAATAGGGAACATGGTTCTAAACCATCCCCTGTATGACCGAATACCATGATTTAGAAGGTCAGTCGGAACTCTGAGAATTCCAGATGCCGAGTGTAGTTGAATTATCCCTAGTACCCCATTGATGGGGCCGAACGGGGGAAACACATCACCCTATGGCTTTGTTACATAACAATGCCAAGCTGGTTTTAGAATTTTAGTAAATAATATTGGAGCTAATGATTGCCCCTATTGTAAGCTCTATTGCCAAAGTTCCTCTTTTGAGTCAATGCCTGCCATATAGAAAACCCGCAGCTGACACCAAGTCTTATCAAGAAAAAAGAGTATCCATCTTAAAATGAATATCTAGAACAAATGTGTTTAGGGTTAAAATCAATGATAATCCTGCAACCCTACTCTATTTATTTTTAATAAATATGTTTGATACAATTCTAATGTTCCATGAAAAGTATGCTCAATCACATCTTTTGTGTACAATTTTTGTAGACCATGTGGGTTTTAGATTGTTTGGTTTATGTAAGGACAAAATGCCCTTCTGGTGTATGTTGTACTGTGGTTATTGGAATGAGTAAATCTTATCAGATAACCCTGAATACTGCTGAGATTATATGAATCTGTAGTGATTATATACCATACATAACTGTAGTGTTGTAACCTCCCCTACCATCATAGGTCCCTATTTTAAAACAGAAGAAAACCCCACCCACCTACCTCCATGGTTACCGGTGGTTGTGTTATTTCCTTGGTTTTTTGACAAAGGAGGTTCTGGTTTGATATCTCTTGTTCGGGGTTGTGTGGGAGGTTGAGGTTCCCGCATCTTCCAGGGTGGCCGCCCTGGCCATACCCTAAAAAAGGATCCTGCGGGTTATTGATTTCTAGCACTGCCACTGGTATGAGCCACATTATTTATGGCGTTGCCTGTGGCCGGTATCATGCTCCAAAATAGGCCCTTGCGCTGGCCTTGATGAGCCCCAGTGTCTTGGCTTTGTCCACTCACGGTTGATAGCATTTGGTAGCATTTTTTGGGGTCCCAGTGGTGGCTGAATGGCCGCCTTCCATGTGTAGTTCAGATCATATTGCATATTACTAAACAGAGCTAGTGCGTCTAGATGGTCTTTGGTTACCTACATTTAGTCCAGGGTGCGAGTGTATTCTATGATGCCTTCCGTCAATCCCTTTAAGGTTCTCTGGATCTTGAGGTCCTGGTTCCTGATGTTCGTCCCCATATGCTGCCAAATGCATTGGTTTACACTGGGCACCCGTAATGCCTCACCGTTGCCAGGTGGCAGATGTCTGGCCAGTGTCTGTAAATTTTTTCCCTGTTGGCGTTTGTGGCCAGACATATAGTAATACTATTGCCATCCTGGATCCAAGTCTACCCATGTTTGACTTGGTTAAAGTAATCAGCCACCATGTCCAGCAGAGTCCCTGCTGTGTTAGGATCATGGGATGCTGTATTACCAGGCTCTGGGCCATCAGGGTCCTGCCTACTCTTTTTTATAGAGTTAGAGATCTCTAGGGTCCCGCACGGGGTACCCATGTGGGGCTTAACTGCTGCCCACTTGTCTTTTGTTCTGCGGACCCCTCTTGCAAGTCAACCCAGAACTGACCCACAGTGCTCCCCTCTGATGGGGTAGAAACATTGTGCAGCCCTCAAAGAGGTACTGCTGTGGGTTATCACGTTGGAGCAAGGCTCCATACACCGCTTCTTCCCGCTCCAGCCCTCTCGGGCGCTGGTTGCCGGCGGTTTTATGCAAAGTCGGACCCTTCTCAGTCCACTACCCCCGTACTGACGGTACTGGTCCCTTGCGGTCGTTGCAGCCGGTCAACCCCACTCTAACGCCCTCAATTCTGGGCACTCCTACTTATATGGTCCTTAGCTGAGGAACATATAAGACATTAAAACTGATGATAACAGCTATTATAGATTTTATTTAATATATGGTCCCTAGATAAGAGACGTATCAGATATTAAACTGATAAGAACAGATACTACACTTGGTCTTAGCCAAAAGGCCTAGAAGCGATCATTGTAACTAAAACCCTGGTACTCACATACTGGTCCCTTGTAGTAGATTGCAGCCAGACAACTGCCAAGTCCTTTGCTGCTGAAAAATGAATTTTCTCACCGTGCTGGAGCGAAGTTGGGCACAGGTGTTTTCCTCCTCCGGGAATCGATGTGCCCATGCTGCTCCTGCCGTTGCCAGCTCCTGCCGTTGCCAGCTCCTGCCGCAACCTGCGCTCCTGCTGTCAGTGCTCCTGCAGCTGTCAGTGCTCCTGCAGCTGCCGGCTGCCACTGCTGCTGCCCGTACTCCTGCAGCTGCCCGTACTCCTGCAGCTGCCCGTACTCCCGCAGCTGCCCGTACTCCCGCAGCTGCCTGCTGCCGCTGCTGCTGCTGCCGCTCCTCCGCGGTTCTCCCGCCGGCCTTCTGCAGCTTACATGGACCCGGTCCATGTCTGCACCTAGAAGGTAAGTTGAAGGAAACGCAGGGTCTCTTACCTGCTGTTCCCGACTTTCCTTCTCCCGCTGGTGACCGTCGTTCCCTCCGTTGCGGGTTGGAGCCGCTCGGACCAAACCCCGGTGTTCACGGGCCTGGTCCTTCGCGGCAGTTCCGCAGCCGGTAAAACCCGGCTGTTCCTATCCCGGTGCCTACCTTTTGAAGAAGGTTTTCGTCCCCAACGTCCCGTTCCGACTCCATAAGTGCCGCTGCACTCGCTGAGCGTTTTGAGCCCCGGTACCGCTGGTCCGTGCTGTCTGTCCCGCAGCCTCTGCGCTGGCTGCTAGCGACTGGTCCCAAGTCAGTCTCGCTTGAGACTGGCATACGGGACCTCTTTACTTTGCTTCCCGCCCGGCCGAGAGGTGAATTTTGCCGGTGCGGGAGCAAAGTCGGGCACAGGTTGTTCCCCTCCAGGGAACTCGTGCTGTTGCTGCTGCTGGCTGCTCGCCCTCCACGGGTCTCCCCGCCAGCTTTCCGCAGCCACCTAAAAGTAAGTAGTAAAAGAGGGAAAACGCAGAGTCTCTTACCTGCTGTTCCCGACTTTCAAATTCTCCCGCTTGGGGAACGTCGTTCCCCCTGTGTGACTCGTTGCAATGCGTGTAGCGATATGACACGCATGCGTGGAAGCGGGGTTCTTCACGAAGTCACTCACGTGACTCCGAAGTAAAATAATAATCTTATTCATATAGCACTTTTTGTACAATTGAATGCAACCCAAAGTGCTTTCGACAAAAACACAGGTCTAAACAAAAATACAATTTAAAACAAAATGTAAAAAAATATTGAGAGTGTAATAGTCAAAAATATACTGGGGTCAAATACAGAGATCTATCCTCTCATCTTGACCACTTCCAGTCTACGTTGTATCTAAATTTGCGCAAAAACGGTACCCTATATCGTGAGAGATTTTTCGCTACCTTACTCACCGTTCTCCTGTGCTCCAAGCGCATCAAGTTTTGTTCTGTTTGGTGGAATATTACAAACGTTATGAAGGATTAAAAACTGGTGAGATTAGCAGATTGGCCTTCTCACCTGTCAGTCACTATGAAGATAACGCCCTTTCCAGTACCTGCTGTCCGGCGGGGAGAATAAAGTTGAAGCGGACTGCGAGCGAGGGGCTGTGTTTTGCGAGCGAGGGGCTGTGTTTTGCGAGCGGGGGCTGTGTTCTGTGAGCAGGGGCGGCGACCACCTCATCCACTTGGGTGCCGATGTGTGCAGACGGGGACGAGAGCCAGTGAGGAAGTCTGGAGCCGGTGAGTGAGCTCGGATCCGGGACTGGGAGCCACTGAACCTACACACTCCCTCAGCCATGGCTTGCGAGTCCACAATCCGTGGCTGAGTGAACTGTGAGTCCACAAGCCATTGCTGAGTGAACTGTGAGCATAGGCCGTGACTGGGTGAACTGAGAGTCCAGAATGCTCACCACCTCCGCGCACACACCCCCATTTCCCTCCCCTTGATCACCACCCCTCCTCCCAGTGGCAGGCCATGGCAGCGGCAGGCCACGGCAGCACTTCCCCCTCCGCCACCGGCCCCGGTCTGAAGCCGTCCCCCTCCCCCAGCTACACAACGCTTCTGCCGGCCCCACCTGAAGCCTCCCCGTCCCCAGTTGCAGGACTAGCTCAATTATCTGTTCGGCCCACAGTGTCCATACTACCCCTCTGGAAACCAGTCACTTTGGCCCACAACACCCATACTAGCCTTCCAGAAACCCCCACCCCCCACTGGCCACCACCTGAAGCCATCTCCCTCCCTTGGCTACAGGATGCTCCCCCCTCCCCCAACCGGCCCCCAACAGCCCCACCTGAAGCCGTACCCCTCCCCCTGCTGCAGGACGCTCACCCCACCACCCCCCAACTGAAGCCGACCACCTCCCCCAGCTGCAGAACACAACAAGAGATGCAACAAGAAAGAATGGACTGATTAAATCTCCTCTTTAACATATACATTGTTGTTTTATTTTAAGAGTCATTCACATTTTAAGCTTTAATCAATCCCTTTTCCACGCCGTGCCCGTCAGCTGCACCTGCGCAGTAATACCTGCGTGTTCTACATCACAATGGGAACCCAATGGGAGGTAATGGCTGCGCCGCTGGAGAGCCACTAAAAGTGGATGGGGGAGGGGGGGGGGGGCATAATTGGAAAAAGACTGCTTCACCAATTTACTTATTGCTGAGGCAGTGTGAAGCTAACAGGCCGGCAACAGAAGGCCTGAGCCCTCAAGTAGGGGCATAGGGAAGGAGGGATTCTGTAAAATATGCTGCCCCTAAGCTATTTAAGGCTTATAGTCAAGAAGAAGGACTTTATTGTCTATCCTGGATCTCACAGGGAGCCAATGAAGGGGGTATAACACTGGGGTCATGCGTTCCCTTTTCTTGGTATTTGTTAAAAGCCCGGTTGCAGCATTTTGAATGAGCTGTAACTTGTTGGTGGATTTTGAAGGCAGATCGGTAAATAAGACATTACAGTAATCAAGTCTGCTTGATATGAAAGCATGTACAGTATGTTTTTTACAGTCATGTTGTGTTAAGAAATGCCATACTTTAGCAATATTTCTGAGGTGATAGAAAGCACTTTGTTACCTTATTTATGTGAGATTAAAAATTAAGATCATTGTCAATTTTTAACCCCAGGCTTGTGAGTTCTTGTTTGACATATGCAATTAAATTTCCCAGTTTACCGAGTAATATGTCTCTCTTGGGTTTTGATCCAAACAATAACATTTCTGTCTTGTCATTGTTGAGTTTAGGAAAATTAGCATTCATGCATTTTTTAATGGAAATAGGCAGGACAAGGCATTTGCATCAGTGGGTTCAACAGTGAGGTACACTGTAACTGAGTGTCATCGACATAACTTAGAAAATCTACGCTACCTTGTGCTACTCCAAAGGGTGTATCATGCAGCTGTGACAAATAGTCCCCAAGGCAAACCAGTTACTTCCTTCCACTTGTATATGATTGGAACCAACCTAGTACCTGATCTGCCAGGCCAACCCAGTTTTCTGGTGATCTATAAGAATGCTGTTTAAGAAAGAACTGCAGATTGAAGGCAGACAAAAATGCTGGCGAAACTCAGAGGGTGAGGCAGCATCTATGGAGCGAAGGAATAGGTGACGTTTTGGGTCGAGACCCTTCTTCAGTCTACTTTATAAGAATACTGTGATCTATGGTGTCAAAAGCTGCTGTGAGCTCTCGGTGTAGATTATGTTCTAAATGGAGAAAGAATCCAGAATCTGAGGTGCAAAGAGAGCTGGTGCAGGATTCCCAAAAAGTTAATTTGCAAGTCGAATCAGTAGTAAGGAAGGCAAATTCAATATTAGTATTTAGATCAAGGAGACTGGAATACAAAAACAGAGGCTCTGTAATGCTGAGGCTCTATAAGACGCTGGACAGGCCACAATTGGAGTACTGTGAGCAAATCTGGGCCCCATATCTGAGGAAGGATGTGCTGGCTCTGGAGAGGGTCCAGGGGAGGTTACAAGAATGATTCCAGGAATGAGTGGGTTAGCACATGATGAGCGTTTGACAGCTCTGGGCCTGTACCCGCTGGAGTTTAGAAGGATGATGGGGGACCTCATTGAAACTTACAGAATAATGGTATTACACAAGGTCATAGATTCAGCATTAAACGATGCTCTTTTAAAAAGGAAGTGAGGGGAAACATATTTAGTCAGAGGGTAGTTACCCTGTGGATATGGGATTACAGAGCACACAGAATTCAACAAAAGCATTTGTGTAAACCTAAAGAAGTTGAGGGTTTATCATTACCTAACTTTATGTATTACTACTGGGCAGTGCATATTAAGAACATAATGTACTGGCTGGATAGTTCCACTCAGCAGTTGGAGTGGATAAGAATGGAGAAAGAGGAGTGCTATCCGCACGATATAGGAACGATCCTGCTCTCACCGATAAAGTTGAATAGTATAATATATAAGAAGAACCCAATTATTCACAATACAATAAGAATTTGGAAACAAATAAAAGTATCCTTGAAATTAAATAATTTATCAGTACTAACCCCACTATTGAGCAACCACGCATTCAAACCATCTCTCATCGACAACACATATCAACAATGGGATAGACTGGGGATTAGGAAAGTAGGGGATATGTATGAATTGGGCAAACTGTTATCGTTTCAACATTTAAAATTAAAATTTAAACTGAAGGATAATCAATATTTTAAATTAAGACAGATATGTGACTTTATGAAGAAATATACACATAGATGTCAAACTATTTTTAGACCCTTTAGCAGAAGCAATGAATATTAAGGCTGATTCACAAAAACAAATATCATACTTTTATAATGATATATTAAATAGAGAATCACCCTCAACAAAAGCACTAAGAGAAGATTGGGAACATGAGCTAATGATAAAGATCTCGAAACATTGATGGGAAAAGTATCTGATGAATACACATAATTGTTCTATTAATGCAAGACATAATTTAATTCAATTCAAATTACTACATAGACCATATTATTCAAAAACGAGGTTCAATAAATTTTATCCAAACGTCTCTCCCAGATGCGCTAAATGTTTGTTTCAAAACGCTAGTATAACACATTCATTTGTAAGATGTACAAAGTTGAATAAATTTTGGAGCGATATAATTGATATATTTACAAAGCTTTTCAACTCAAGAATAGAACCTAAAACGGAATGGATTATATTTGGAATATTAGTAGAAGATATCAATTTAAATAAAGACCAAAACGTTTTTTTAAATTATGGGTTAATAATTGGAAAGAAATTGATACTTAAATTTTGGAAAAATACAACCATACCAACTGTTAAAATGTGGATTGGGAATATGATGGACATAGCATGCCTTGAAGAAATGAGACTCCAACTAATAGATAAATATGACCAATTCTTAAGGAGTTGGTCTCCTTTCATTGACTTTTTGGAATCATGTGATGCAGCGGTACCGTAAAGATTGCTGATTTCAGTTCATGCCGTGGATAGATCTGCATCTCCGAATACAGATTTGAAAAATTCTCTTTTAAGGGGCCTTATCTCCTATTTCTACTTTCCACTTTTTTTTTTTTTTTTTATGTACACACTTCACGTTTTTCTATTCTCTACCATCTATTTTTCCACTTTTTCCCCTTTCTATTGTTTTCTTTTTCTTGTCTTGCTTACTTCCTTCTCAAAACATAAAACTAGAGGTTGTACATAGAATGGATTACGGTATGACATAGTTGGCACCTAAAATTAGGTTCCACTGTACTGTTTTGTACTGTATTAACTTCTAATAAAATAAACAAAAAAAACAAAAACAAAATACCCCCCCCCCCAAAAAAAAAACCTGTGGAGCTCATTGCTGCTGAGGGCTGTGGAGGCTGTCAGTGCGCATTTTTAAGGCAGAGATAGACAAATTCTTGATTAGAAAGTGTGTCAAGGGTTATGGGAGAAGGCAGGAAAATGGGATTCGGAGGCAGAGACCTGCCATGATTGAATGGCAGAGTAGACTCGATGGGCAGGATGGCCAAATTCTACTCCTATAACTTGTGAACTTTTAGTGCTGCTACCTCACAGCACCAGAGTCCCAGATTCGATTCCGATCTTGGATGCTGTCTGTGTGGAGTTTGTACATTCCCTCTGTGACCAAATAGATTTTCAGGGATGATCCCTTTTCCACCAACATCCCAGAGATTTGCGGGTTTGCAGGTTAATTGGCCTCTGTAAATTGTTTCTAATTGGTACTGGATGCAAGCAAAAGTGGGATAACACAGAACACATGTGAATGGGTGAACAATAATGGACTGAAGGACTTGAACCCATGTGGTTGCAATCAATCCGTTTATCTCTGGAATAATTCACTTGTGAAAAAACGGAATTAAAAAAAAATATGTATGAGTAATAAACTAAACTTTATTTCTTTGACATTTTTAATGTGAAAGATACCTAAAGGGCGTTTCAGAGTTTTGTTCAGGACCATGGGATTCGAAGATCCCTGCACAAAACGTGCCCAAAATTCTACCAGCTTTTTCTCTCTAGGTCTACACTCTAATTCCAGTGAAAATATCTAAATACAATACTTGGCATTTTTAAATATTCCGAGATGAAACTTGATAAATTATAATTGCAAAAATCTGACACTAGTTTATCGAAAATACTGCAGTTTAAATCACAGTGAAAAAAATCACCTATTAGCAACTTTATTTAAAAATGACTGAACATGGCTTGAGTATATGCAGAACTATTTTCTAGTTTTATGCTCCCCAATTGATAAGTCACTGCATGTTTTTTCATCTACTCCAATTACATTTGACATATCCCCTGTAGCATCAACTTTGCCCCTGTAGCAGGCTTTTGATCGACAAGGCTTTGTGGAGCCTACAACATTCCCAATACAAACCCCCCATAAGCAATGGTTTCCCAGCTAGTTAAAATGTCCTCGGGGTTACTGGCTATCAAAACTGTCGACAATTTAATATCTGAGAATGAGAAATGTTTAATGCCAATTAAAAATGAATGATGCTATTAAAAATTAATTCAAAATATTAAAATTTTAAAAACATCCTCAAAAACACATAAAAACAAATACATTTAAACCAACAATTAAATTAACCCAATGACTTCAAATTTACTTTCAACCAGTTGAAATCTCTCTCTCGGAACTGCTGCATTCTATTTAAATGGATGGACCTCCATGGATCGCAATTGCCACAGAAACAGTCGACAATTGATTTCCCATTATAGAATTATTAAATGCTCCAACATTGGACCCACTGGAGTAACATTTAGGCTCAATTGAGTGGCGGGGCTGCCCAAGCAGCTGCGGCTCACCTGCAGTCCGTCTGTCTTTTAATTTTTTTGTTTTGTTGTATAGTTTATTTCATTTATTTTAGTTGTGTATATGTGTGGTGGTGGTGGGGGTGGTGGTGGGTGGTGGTGGTGGGGGTGGTGGTGGGGGGGGGGGGGGTGGTAGAAACTATTTTTCGTCTCCTCCTTTGGGGGCATGCGACCTTTTCTTGTCGTATCCCTGTCTCCGTCTCTGTCTACGCTGAGGCCTAATTGCGGAGCTGGCGGTCTCCAACTGGGACCGACCTCGAGGCTCCGGAGGCAGAACCAGGACTTTCGAACACGGGGCTGGCCGACTTCGGGGCTGTGGTGGCATTGCGGCGGCGGCGGCGACCCGACTTCGGAGCCTCGACGACATCGTCGGGAGCTCGCAGGACCCAGGTTGGTGACCGGTTTTCCGGAGCTCCCGCAATGACAGTTTCGTCCGCTGGACTGGAGGGTGGCAGCTTGTATGCTGCTTCGACCACCCGAGCCGCTGAGTTTGAACTGGCCCGTTCCCGGGAGCTCGAATGCGGCTGCTGGACCCAGCGGGGTCCCAACATCGGAAGCCTGGATCGCCTCAATGCAGAGGGAGAATAAGGAGGGAAAAGACAAGGACTTTAAGACTTTTGCCTTCCATCACAGTGAGGAGGTGCCTGGTGGATGTTAAACTGTGTTAAGTGGGTGCTTTTTTATTTTATTCTATGTTATGACTGCAAGGTATACAATTTTGTTCAGACTGAAATGTCTGAATGACAATAAAGGATACTTTACATTACCATAGGATAATTATCTGTGAGGCAGTTCTGGGCCTCCATCTTGGCATGTGGGCATCAGAAATGACTTGACTTTGAACCCAATCCTCCCCAAAATAAAATTGTGCACCATATAGTCATAGAGGCATAGAGTCATACAGTTGTGGTAACAGGCCCTTCAGCCCAACTTGTCCACCATATCCAACATATCCCATCTAGTTTAGTACCACTTGCCTGCATTTGACCTATACTCCTCTTAACCTGTACTATCCATGTACCGGTCTAATTGTTTCTTTAATATTGTGATAGTCCTTGCCTTAACTACCTCCTCTGGCAGCTCATTCCATGCACCCATTACCCTTTGTGTGAAAGTTACCCCTCAGATTCCTGTTAAATCTTTCCTCATTCACCTTAAACCTATGCCTTCATGTTCTCGATTCCCCTACTCTGGGTAAAATGCTCTGTGCGTCTACCCGATCTATTCCTCTCGTGATTTTGTACACCTCTCTAAGATCACCCCTCATCTTCCTGGTGCTCTAGGGAATAGAGTCCCAGCCTGGCCAACCTCTCCCTATAGCTCAGACCCTCGAGTCCTGGCAATCCTTGTAAATCTTCTCTGCACCCTTTCCAACTTCACATCTTACCCATAACATGGTGCCTGGAACTGAACACAATACATTAAATGCGGTCTCACCAACATCTTATATAACTGCTACATGACCTCCCAACAACTATACTCAATACTCCGGCTGATGAACGCTAATGTGCCAAAACCATTTTAGACCATCAAGATGCTGATGCAATTTTTGACTATCTGCAATACCACCCACTTTGCATCATCTGCAAACTTGCTAATCTTGCCGTGTATATTCTCATCCAAATCATTGACATTGATGACAAACAGTAATGGGCTCCAGTTTCGAACCCTAAGGCACAACACTAGTCACACGTATGCATGCATCTCCAACATTCTGTTTCTTATCTGTAGGTAGGGTCACAGACCAATCTGAAGCGTTTCTGAAAAAACTCAGATATACGCTAGTTTTTATTGGCTCAAGCCTGGGCTTTCTTGGATGAATAATAAATGCTAGATATTCTAGGATTGGCTTGGTTGCTAAATCAACTACCTCTGTCATAACTCGTCTTTCCTACGATAAGAAAGTCAATTATTTCCTGTATTGGTACCGGAAGTAATGCATCTTTGAGATCGATTGAGGCCATAAAGCAATACTCAATAATCAGCAGTTTTGCTGAATGAAAAATCCATTCTAAAATGGTTATATTCCAAGCCCATGTTCAGGCTAGTCAAATCAAGAATGATTCGTTTTTCTCCATCTTCCTTACACCTTGTCACTACCTCTACTCGGATTGCTATATATTTCTCTTTTGACCATTTGCACGGGAATTTGGGCTTTTCTTGTCGTGGAGGAAACTGTTCAGACAGAACGTCAGATTTATAGTCATTTATCGCTAGTAAATTGAAAGGGCCAGTGGTTATCTTTCCCCACTTACGTTTGAACAGCCTCAATATACCTCCGACTTGAATATCTTCCGTATATTTCCTGCAGCTGTAGGAATAATACTCACCTACTTGAACGGAATTAGCTAGCTGCTTGATAGCATCTGCTGATGCTAATTTTTGTTCTGCCCCCTCCCTCTGGCTCTGACATCGTGGCCTGTTGGAGTTGAGACTGAGTGTGTGGCACGTGCTGTCTCCATGCTGAGCGCTGTGAACCTGCTCCTAAAAAAGGCCTCTGGCTCTGTCTTATTTGTGTAGGCCTGGTGCTCCAACCTGCCTCAGTATAGCAGTTTCAGCCACTAACCTGGTGGGGATGATATCTTTACACAACAGTGCTGAGGCGTCTTGCTGCACTTCAGAATGCTGTGTTCCATCCACCGACCTCACAAACACCAAAATCCCTCTTGTTTGAGCTCTCTGAACTCACTGGAGTTTTAGATCTTTAGACTTCATTCAGCCAATCAGAATGTCCCAGATGGTGATGTTAACATTCGGTACATCACGAGTCTGGCAGTTATCAGGATTAACCTACTTTTCACCATTGTCCAGCATGTTCTCCTCATTCAGCTGGTGTGGAGTCAAGTATATGCAGTATAATGTGGATAAATGTGAGGTTATCCATTTTGGTGTGCAAAAACAGGAAAGCAGACTATTATCTAAATGGTGGCCGACTAGGAAAAGGGGAGATGCAGCGAGACCTGGGTGTCATGGTACACCAGTCATTGAAAGTAGGCATGCAGGTGCAGCAGGCAGTGAAGAAAGCGAATGGTATGTTAGCTTTCATAGCAAAAGGATTTGAGTATAGGAGCAGGGAGGTTCTACTGCAGTTGTATAGGGTCTTGGTGTGACCACACCTGGAGTATTACGTACAGTTTTGGTCTCCAAATCTGAGGAAGGACATTATTGCCATAGAGGGAGTGCAGAGAAGGTTCACCAGACTGATTCCTGGGATGTCAGGACTGTCTTATGAAGAAAGACTGGATAGACTTGGTTTATACTCTCTAGAATTTAGGAGATTGAGAGGGGATCTTATAGAAACGTACAAAATTCTTAAGGGGTTGGACAGGCTAGATGCAGGAAGATTGCTCTCGATGTTGGGGAAGTCCAGGGCAAGGGGTCACAGCTTAAGGATAAGGGGGAAATCCTTTAAAACCAAGATGAGAAGAACTTTTTTCAGAGAGTGGTGAATCTCTGGAACTCTCTGCCACAGAGGGTAGTCGAGGCCAGTTCATTGGCTATGTTTAAGAGGGAGTTAGATGTGACCCTTGTGGCTAAGGGGATCAGAGGGTATGGAGAGAAGGCAGGTACGGGATACTGAGTTGGATGATCAGCCATGATCATATTGAATGGCGGTGCAGGCTCGAAGGGCCGAATGGCCTACTCCTGCACCTAATTTCTATGTTTCTATGTTTCTATATAATCCTACTTGCTAGTTCTGCCTCTACTGGTTCACCTATCCCCGATGGAGATGGCAAATATTGATCCCGAGTACCGGCAGCTATTTTATAGTTATGAGCTGAAATGTATTATCCATTTGTTGAGGGAATCCATAAAATCCCAGCCACTGAGTGGGAGATATCCTCAGATATCTGAATTGAACTGCCTGTATCAGTGCAGTGCTCCCCATCACCAGCCTCTCACTCAGTTATTCCAACTCTTGTGAGTTGACTGATAACATCAACCTTAGATGTTGAGGCAGTGCCACCCTGGCCAGTATTGTCCTTTTGGACAGCCAGTTCCTTGGTCTTCCCGAGCCCAGGGTCAACA
The DNA here is from genome assembly GCF_028641065.1 of Leucoraja erinaceus. Taxonomy (NCBI): domain Eukaryota; kingdom Metazoa; phylum Chordata; class Chondrichthyes; order Rajiformes; family Rajidae; genus Leucoraja; species Leucoraja erinaceus. The sequence goes on from NW_026575660.1 coordinate 129,581, forward strand.
AGCTGCTACTTTTCGTGGCTTTTGCGGAGGTTGCTGTAAAGGCCACCCTGCTAGCGTCTCCCAGCCCAGGGTCGACAAGCTGCTATTTTTCGGGGCTTTCGCGGAGGTTGTTGTGCACGTCTCTGACCCCAGTTTGATAAGCTGCTCTGTTTCAGAGCATTAGCGGCCGTTCAGGTCATGCCTGCCAGCTACTCCGAGACCGGGGGTGGGCCACTTGCTCCCTATCAGAGCTTTAGTGGGGGGTTGCTGTGCAGACCGAGCCTGTCAGCATCTCCGAGCCCGCTGTTAGCATCTCCAAGCTCGATGCTACGCCCATCGACCTTGTTCGTTGCCATCATTCCCCACTGAATTTTCAGCAGCACACCTCTTCTTTTTTCTTGGTTTGTTGATTTCTGGAAATCAAACCTGCGTTGAAACGCGATGCACCATTCCTGCAAAATAAAACCTTACCTTCACCGTTAAACTATGACGGAGCATTTCCCAATGCATTAGTATCTCACACCATGCAACGACGTGTTGATGCGCATGCAGGCTAGCAGGTTCTTCACGTAGTCTCGTCACGAGACTTCAAAATCAAATTGCTTGTTCGTTAGGACAAAATGAAGTCAAACGCTAATGAACTTTCATAGGCATCCAGCTGTAAATCAGCATTGAGATGTTTATTTACAAATACTTTACAGATGTTTAAATTGAAGCCTGGTGTGAAATATTTTATATTTTACAAGGTTTGTGTTTTAGTACATTCTTATGACATTCCCTCGGGAGTTCAGCCCGGTTATTAAGACTGTTGGCAATATTTCAATTTCCAAATTTTACAGCTGACAGGATGAGAGAAAAGTGTGGCAACATTTAGAATTCGAGTGATTTATAATTTTTAGTGAGCATTTCAGAACTTACAGCACAATTCATAATTCACTCATTCATCAAAATAAATCAGAAATTCCAAATGTAATTTCTTTCCAAGTTTTATCTATCTTTCAGCTTTCAAGTGGATTGGGACCAAAGGATTAATGTGTGATTTTCTAAATGACTTGGTCAATGCAAACACATCATTGGCGGCTTGGTCAATGCAAACACATCATTTGGCATCAATCACGTTAATTTTTCAGGAGCAGAAACTGATCTTTGTTTGGTGGTGGTAAGTAGACACTACACTGTGTTCCCTTTCAAAATTCAGATCCATTCATTTGGTATTGTCCTTAAGTAAATTTCTATGGTTAGAAATGTATCTTTTAATTGGTGTAAGAAACAAAGTTGAATTCCAACTCCACTACTCCCCATGGTAACATGCTCTGCATTCCTAATGCTCTTTGGTCAAGAAATTCCCCCTGAAATCCCACTTTGTGATTTATTAGGAGCTGTCTAAGATTTATGGCATTATGCTTGGTTCTTACTTGTGAATGGAAATATCTTCCTGCAACAACTCAATCAAAATTATTCATCATTTGAACATTCTATCATGCCAACTCACAGCCTTCTACTTAATAACTTGTTCAATCTTTCCTGCTTGATACAACTTCTCATTCCTGGAATCATTCTGATTTTTTTTTGCACTTACTCCCATAACATGCAGACTCAATCTATTCACAGTATCACTGAATACTATTAATAGACACATGACTGAGAGAAGGGGAGGACTGAAAGCTCAATGTTCCAATGTACAGATGCTACAGAAATGATAGTTAAAGATAAGCGCAATTGTGATCGGAGTGTGGATGAGGTGGGGGCAGGACAGTTTTTTATTGATAATGAAAGACATAACTACAGCGCTTCCTGAGGATATTCTTTGGGGAATCTTCCAGTGAGGCTATGTGGATCAAACTTAGAAACAGGAATGGAATAATAATTTTGATGGGACTGTACTATAGAACTGACAATAGTCAGTAGGAATTAGAGGAGCTGATGTTTCGCAAGATTGTTTGTTGATGTAAGAATAATAAGGTGTTACTAGTGGGAAATTTCAACTTCCCTAACATTGATTGGGTCTCTCATCGTGTAAAGGGCTTGGATAGGATGGAGTTAGTTAAATGTGTCCAAGAAAGCTTCCTTAATTAATGTACAGATATCCCTAGGAGAGAGGGTGCAACACTAGACCTCTGCTGAGGGAACAAAATGGGGCAAGTGACTGAAGTGTAGGTGGGGGAGCACTTTGGGATCAGTGACCATGTCTATCAGTTTTAAAGTATTTATGGAGAAGGATAAGTGGTCCACAAGTTATGGTCCTAAACAGGAGAAAGGCTAATTTTGGAGGCATTAGGTGGTTACTTGCAAATATCGATAGGGAGATTATGCTTGTGGGTAAGAGGATGGCTGTCTATTGGAGATTTTCAAAAGAGAGATAGCAAGAGTGGTGGGGTGAAGGGTAAGGCTGCTAAGTTAGATGTGACGGTTGTGAATTCAAATGTGTCTGCATTAAGGGCCTGTCCCACGGGCATGCGACCTGCATGCGGCAAGCGCGACCTAACGTGGTCGCTTGAGCCGTACGGCCTCGCGGGGCCGGTCCCATTTCGATCGGCGGAGCCGTATGGAGTTGTACGGAGCTGGTCCCGACATCGCACGGGGCTCCGAAAAACTGACCGTGTTTAAAAATTACGCGTGGCAACGGCCTGCCAGCCCGCAGCTGCCTCGACGCCGTGTCACTTACTTGACCTACGCGCGGCTCCCGTTTCTGGTTTGGTCGTGCTTGCCGCATGTCGTATGGCTCAAGCGACCGTGTTAGGTCGTGTTTGCCGCATGCAGGTGCATGCTGGTGGGACCGGCCCTTTTGGTGGCGTTTGCCGCATGCAGGTTGCATGCCCGTGGGACAGGCCCTTTACGATTGAGTAAAGATGACTACAGAGGCATGAGGGAGGAGTTGGAATGGGACCCTAGCAGCAATGATGGAAGAGCAGCAATGGCAGGAGATACTGGGGACAATTCAGAAGATGCAGGACCTTTACATCCCAAAGAGGAAGAAAGATTCTAAGGGGAGAATGGGACGACTGTGGCTGACTAGGGAAGTCAAAGACGGCATAAAACTAAAAGAGAAGCCATCCAACATTGTAAAGATTAGTGGGAAGCTGGGGGATTGGGAACATTTTAAAGACCAATAGAAAGTAACTAAAAAGGCAATATGAGGAGAAAAGAGGAAATATGAAGCTAAGTTAGGCAATAATATCAAAGAGGATTGCAAAAGTTTTTTCTTACTCTTAAGGGAGAGGCAAGATTTGACATTGGCACTGGAAAATGACATTGGAGTAGTGATAATGGGAAATAAAAAAATGGCATTCAATACATTTAATATATCAGTCCTCACAGCAGAAGACACCAGCAACATACCTGAAATTCAATAGAAGCCAAGTGGATCAGATGGACTACATCTCCAGATTCAGAAAAAGGAGATTTGAGAGATTGTGTAGGCATTATTCATTATTTGGACTTCCGCCACTGGAAGTACAGGATTTTGGTGTGTGTGCTTTATCATCATTCCTGTACGACAGTGATCGCAACTTCTACTGAATTGTGAATGACCGTTGGTTCACGAGAAGCTCGTCCACCCTTTGACAGGTCTTGTTTTTGGTCCTGCTGGGGGTCCACAGCCCCCTTCTCATCTTCTCACCTGGCAAACCAGGTGGGAGACGGTTTAATCGCCGACAATCCGACCATGGAGCAAGCATTAGAAACATAGAAACATAGAATAATAGGTGCAGGAGTAGGCCATTTGGCCCTTCATGCCAGCACAGCCATTCAATATGATCATAGCTGATCAACTAAAATCTGTACCCTGCTCCTGCTTTTTCCCCATATCCCTGGATTCCTTTAGCCCAAAGAGCCAAATCTAACTCCCTCTTGAAAACATCCAGTAAATTGGACTTCTGTGGCAGAGAATTCCACGGATTCACAACTCTCTGGGTGTTGTAGTGATTATTCAAGAATCGCTAGGTTCAGGAGTGATTCAAGAGGAATTGCAAAGGTTACTCCACTGTTCAAGAAGAGAGTGAAGCAAAAAAGGTGAAAATAAAGGTTGATTAGTCTGCCTTTAGTGGTTGGTAAGATTTTAGTCCACAATAACGAATACTTAAGAAAAACGATAAAGTAGGCCAAAGTCAGCATGGTTTTGTGAAGGGGAGATCATGCCAGATGAATCTGTTGGAATTCTTTGAGGAAGTTAATAGCAGGACAGTCAAAGGACAGTCGGTGGATGTTATTCACCTGGATTTTCAAGAGGCCTTTGATTAAGGTGCCGCATGTGGGGCTGCTAAAGAAGACAAGTCCATGGTATTAGAGGGAAGATACTAGCATGGATAGAAAGCTGGCTGAATGGTAAAAGGCAAAATATGAGAATAAAGGGGAATATTTCCAGTTGGCTGCCAGTGACTAGCAGTGTTCCACAAGGGTCGGTACTGGGACCACTACACCTTGCCATGTATATTAATAATTTGGATGCGGGAATTGATGCTTTCCCTAGTATATCGGATAGTAAAGAAGGCATATGATATGCTTGCCTTCAGTGCTGGGGACATTAAGTATAAGAGTCAAGAAGTAATGATGCAGCTCTATAAGACTTTGTTCAGCCACATTTGGAGTATAGTGTGTAGGACGCCCCATTATAGGAAAGATGTGCAGGCTTTGGAGAGAGTGCAGAGGAATTTTACCAGAATGGTGTCTGGATTAGAGGTTTTAAGCCACAGGGAGAGGTTGAATAGACTTGTGTTTTTTTTCTCTGGAACATCAGAGGATGAGGAGTGACGATAACAGTATATAAAATTATAAGGGGCATAGCTAGGGTAGACAGTCTGAACCAATTTCCCTGGGTGGAAATATCCAACATTAGAGGACATCGCTATACAGTGGGAGGGGGAATGAGCAATGGAGAGGTGCAGAGTATGTTTTTCACACAGATGGTAGTGGGGGCCTGGAATACATTGCCAGGGATGGTGGTGGAGCCATATACAATGGTGGCATTTAAAAGGCTTTCAGATAGTCATGAGGAAGTGTGGGGAATAGAGGGATATGGATTATGTACAGGCAGATGTGATCAATTGGTGTAATATTTGGCACAAACATTGTGTGCTGAAGGGCCCATTATTGTGCTGTGCTCGTCGATGTTATACAGAGTCATAGAGTGATACATTGTGGTACCAGGCCCCTAGGCCCAACTTGCCCACTCCATCCGACATGTCCCACCAGCATGCGTTTGGTCCATATCCCTCCAAACCTGTCCTATCCATGTGCCTATCTAAATACTTTTAAAATCTTGGGATAATCCCTGCCTCAACTACCTCCTCTGGCAGTTTGTTCCACACACCCGTCTCTGTTTTAAGTTTGTGTTCTAAGAAAGGGTGCAGAAGTGATTCAATAGACAATAGATAATTGGTGCAGGAGTAGGCCATTTGGCCCTTCAATGTGATCATGGCTGATCATCCCCAATCAATACCCCGTTCCTGCTTTCTCCCCATATCCCCTGACTCCGCTATTTTTAAGAGCCCTATCTTGCTCTCTCTTGAAAGCATCCAGAGAACCTGCCTCCACCGCCCTCTGAGGCAGGTAATCCATGAGGTGCTTATAGATATGAGTTATAGGGGGAGGCTGGATAGGCTGGGACATTTTTCTTTAGAGCCCTAGGAAGTTCAGGAGAGACTTTACTGAAGTGTAGATGGGCAAAATCAAGATGGGGATGGATAAAGTGAATGCTCCCTGCCCTTCTCCTAGGGTAGAGGTTTCTAAAGGTTTCTAAAGTTTCTAAAGGCTTAAAGTGAGAGGGGAGTGATTTAAGAGGAACCTTAAGGGTAACATTTTCACTTGGCGTGTGGTCCGTATGCAGAACAAGGTGTCAGAGGCGCATATAATTACTACTTTCATAAGACATATGGACAGACATAAGGATAAGAATGATTTGGAGGGATATGGATCAAGTGCAGGCAAATGGAACTAACCCAGTATATGCCAACTTGGTCAGCATGGCCAAGCTGTGCCAAATGGTCTATTTCCATGCTGTATGACTCTGAGCATTGTCATGGAAATGATGAATACATTTGGTAGAAGTTAATTGCTTTTCAGTTCTGTAACTATAAATATGAACCCTGGTGTCATTACCTATTGTTCAGGCCTTGCATCGCAAACATGTGGGCTTGCAGGTTAATTTGCCACTGGAAATTCAAATGTATTGTGTAAGTAATCGTTAAATGTAAGGAAATTGATGGGGAATGGGGAGAATAAACAATGGGATTTAGTTTCATTCTTATTTCTATTATCTATACTTACCTTGGTATTTTTCCAAATCAGAAACATTCTCACCCTATTCCTGAAGTAATATGGTCAGTTCTGCAGGCAAGGAAATGGTTTTCAAGTCTCAAGTGATTTTCAATATCAGTGCCTAATGCCCCTGTCCCATTTAGGAAATCTGAACGGAAACCTCTGGAGACTTTGCGCCCCACCCAAGGTTTCCGTGCGGTTCCCGGAGGTTTTTAATCAGTCACCCTACCTGCTTCCACTACCTGCAACCTCCGGCAACCACCTGCAACCTTCGGGAACCGCACGGAAACCTTGGGTGGGGCGCAAAGTCTCCAGAGGTTTCCGTTCAGGTTTCCTAAGTGGGACAGGGGCATTACTTTCATTTCATAGAGAATTTATTGCTGTGGACTGTGACCCATTTATGCATAATAAATGTTTGTATATATTTATACATAATTCCTATCGCTTAATGTATTAGGTTAAATGGCTACCTATTTAATCCACACATTTTGAGAAACGTTGGATAGATGCAGTAAATTTTGCACACCTGATGTTCCAAGTTGCCTACCAACAATAATAATAATAATAATAATGTTTATTTATATAGCACTTTTCAACAAAACCAGTATTTGAACCAAAGTGCTTTACAGAGATTGATTAAATTAATTGAACAGATCAAATGTCAATAAATCCATACAAAACAAAAAAGAGAAAAAGAAAAAAAAAGAAAAAAAGACACAGAACAGTACACTATAGAAATCAACATGAAACGTCCCCCCACAGCAAATAACCAATTCTTTCTATCTGCCCAGAAAAATGTCTCAGAAAAGTGAGCCATTTAACTGGAAGAAAATGCACCTCTAAAGACACTAAATACTCTCTGAATACAGGTTCTTAAATTCCACTTTCAAAGGCATTTTGTGGTTATATTGTTGTGACAGTAACCTTGCTCGTCAACAGTACAATGTGAAACCTGCGGGGCATCCTGTGCATAAAGCTATAAATACTGAAGGCTGCTTGCTTGTTGTAGGATGAATTGAACATAAAATAAAATTCAAGCTCTAACACAAATTACATTGTGTTAGATTTATGTGCCTACATTCGACTAACAGAGATGTTTGAACCAAATAATGTAAAATAAAGGAAAAAAATGCCTTTTTTATAAGAATGCTTCGGCATGCGATTTTGTAAAATTTTCCCCACATCCAACTTTCAAATTAATGCTACTTCCCTCTCAATCAGTATGATATTAACTTGTTTTTGTTAATGCAATCCCTTAATACCCTCACAAATTAAATTATTTTTCATGATAACTGCTATTCTATGATCTGAATATGGTGCACAAAGGAGATAAGTCTCCCTGTGGTCACTTTTGTGTTCATTACAACACACACATTCTGATGAGACAATGTATTCTCGTCCACAACTCAGTATCCAAATATTTTGTGTTTTATTATAAGCAGCAAAAAGTTATTCCTATGTGTTATAGATTTACACATCATATAAATGATTGACAGGGGGCTGATTATCACCAGCTAACCATATTTGCTGTCATTGGATAACCATTCAAATGCAAAATACAGAACTCAATCAAAAATCTCATCCCATGCCTCCCCATAAACCAGACAGAAACATCATATAAATGTAACCTCCAATGTATAAATCTTTTATTAATCAGAGGATAACATAATCATCTCTTACAACTGGAACTCCAAGCAGATTGGCGCATTAATAATTTTGTCACGTTATCTGGCTTCTCCCCGAGGCTTTCATTATTCTGCCACAACTGAGGTAAAGTGTAAAGCATTTATCAATCGTATCTGCATCTTGACTGAAAAATGCTTAAAAATGTAAATATCCATGCTGCATTGGATTGATAGTAATGTTTTCAAAAGCTGACTGTTTTGATTTATAGCACAAGGTTTGGGGAAATTGAAATCAAACCTACAAAGGAGTGCGGAGAAGGATGTTGCCCAGACATTAAAAGATGTACAACGTGAGAGAAATCGTGTACCGATGAATGGTTTCTGTGAAAGCCTTCTATTATAAAATTACATGTACATCAGCTCTGAGTGCTCAATAGACGAAGCTTTACACACATAATGTAGTGGAAGGTCTTTTGTCCATTTAATGTCGAGAGACTGGATTGCAAATGGGATAAAGGAAAGAGGCCCAGTGTGTTGGGAGTTAAGTCAGGCTTCAGCCAGTGTGGAGATGAGGGAAGATTCTGGTTCCCTTTTCCGGTTCCCTAGGGCCTGTCCAGTTTTAAGTGACTTATTTCACAAACTAGCACTGATATGTTTCAGTGAAGTTTGTACCACATTGTTGAGGGGCGAATCTGGAAAGACGTATTCACATAGAGTATTGTACAAATCTGTTCCTTTCACAAAAGAGAGATTGCTTTCAGAGTGAAAGCAGTTCTTCTGCAGTTGTAAAGGGCTCTGGTGAGACCACATCTGGAGTATTGTGTGCAGTTTTGATCTTCTAATTTGAGGATCAAATCAAAACAAGGATCGCCATAGAAACATAGAAACATAGAAATTAGGTGCAGGAGTAGGCTATTCGGCCCTTCGAGCCTGCACAGCCATTCAATATGATCATGGCTGATCATCCAACTCAGTATCCCGTACCTGCCCTCTCCATACCCCCTGATCCCCTTAGCCACAAGGGCCACATCTAACTCCGTCTTAAATATAGCCAATGAACTGGCCTCAACTACCCTCTGTGGCAGAGAGTTCCAGAGATTCACCACTCTCTGTGTGAAAACAGTTCTTCTCATCTCGGTTTTAAAGGATTTCCCCCTTATCCTTAAGCTGTGACCCCTTGTCCTGGACTTCCCTAACATCGAGAACAATCTTCCTACATCTAGCCTGTCCAACCCCTTAAGAATTTTGTACGTTTCTATAAGATCCCCTTTCAATCTCCTAAATTCTAGAGAGTATAAACCAAGTCTATCCAGTCTTTCTTCATAAGACAGTCCTGACATCCCAGGAATCAGTCTGGTGAACCGTCGTAGCACCCCCTCTATGGCAATAATGTCCTTCCTCAGATTTGGAGACCAAAACTGTACGCAATACTCCAGGTGTGGTCTCACCAAGACCCTGTACAACTGCAGTAGAACCTCCCTGCTCCTATACTCAAATCCTTTTGCAATGAAAGCTAACATACCATTTGCTTTCTTTACTGCCTGCTGCACCTGCATGCCTACCTTCAATGACTGGTGTACCATGACACACCCAGGTCTCGCTGCATCTCCCCCTTTCCCAATCGGCCACCATTTAGATAATAGTCTGCTTTCCCGTTTTTGCCACCAAAATGGATAACCTCACATTTATCCACATTATACTGCATCTGCCAAACATTTGCCCACTCACCCAGCCTATCCAAGTCACCTTGCAGTCTCCTAGCATCCTCATCACAGCCAACACTGCCCCCCAGCTTAGTGTCATCCGCAAACTTGGAGATATTGCTTTCAATTCCCTCATCCAGATCATTAATATATATTGTAAATAGCAGGGGTCCCAGCACTGAGCCTTGCGGTACCCCACTAGTCACTGCCTGCCATTGTGAAAAGGACCCGTTTACTCCTACTCTTTGCTTCCTGTTTGCCAGCCAGTTCTCTATCCACATCAATACTGAACCCCCAATGCCGTGTGCTTTAAGTTTGTATACTAATCTCTTACGTGGGACCTTGTCGAAAGCCTTCTGGAAGTCCAGATACACCACATCCACTGGTTCTCCCCTATCCACGCTACTAGTTGCATCCTCGAAAAATTCTATAAGATTCGTCAGACATGGTTTACCTTTCGTAAATCCATGCTGACTTTGTCCAATGATTTCACCACTTTCCAAATGTGCTGCTATCCCATCTTTAATAACTGACTAGCAGTTTCCCCACTACCCATGTTAGACTAACTGGTCTGTAATTCCCCATTTTCTCTCTCCCTCCCTTCTTAAAAAGTGGGGTTACGTTTGCTACCCGCCAATCTTCAGGAACTACTCCAGAATCTAAAGAGTTTTGAAAGATTATTACTAATGCATCCACTATTTCTGGAGCTACTTCCTTAAGTACTCTGGGATGCAGCCTATCTGGCCCTGGGGATTTATCGGCCTTTTATCCATTCAATTTACCCAACACCACTTCCCGACTAACCTGGATTTCATTCAATTCCTCCAACTCCTTTGACCCGTGGTCCCCTGCTATTTCCGGCAAATTATTTATGTCTTCCTTAGTGAAGACGGAACCAAAGTAGTTATTCAATTGGTCCGCCATATCCTTGTTCCCCATGATCAACTCACCTGTTTCTGACTGCAAGGGACCTACATTTGTTTTAACTAATCTCTTTCTTTTCACATATCTTGTGATTGAGGCAGTGCAGCGTAGGTTTACGAGATTGATCCCTGGGATGGCGGGACTGTCATATGAGGAAAGATTGAAAAGACTAAGCTTGTATTCACTGGAGTTTAGAAGGATGAGGTGGTTCTTATAGAAACATATAACATTATAAAAGGACTGAACAAGCTAGATGCAGGAAAAATGTTCCCAATGTGGGGCAAGTCTAGAACCATGGTCCACAGTCTTAGAATAAAGGGGAGGTGATTTAAGACTGAGGTGAGAAAAAACATTTTCACCCAGACAGTTGTGAATTTATGGAATTTCCTGCCACAGATGGCAGTGGAGGCCAAGTCACTGGATGGATTTAAGAGAGAGTTAAGGGCCTGTCCCACCAGCATGCAATAGCATGCGTCTAGCACGACCAAACGTGGTCGCTTGAGGCGTACGGCCTTGCGGGGCCGGTCCCACTTCGATCGGTGGAGCCGTATGGCGTTGTGCGTGGCTGGTCCCGACATCGCGTGGGGGTCAAAAACATTGCACTGTCTGAAAACCCCACGCGACAACGGCCTGTCGGCCCGCAGCTGCATTGATGGCGTACGCAGCGTCTCGACAGTCATACGCAGCGTCTTGACGGCAAACTCCTAGCACGTGGCGTTGCGTGATGACTTCTCTTCCCGGCGTGCCATTGCGTGATGACGTCACCGCTCGATGCCGTACGACGTCCAAATTCAGTCGGCCTGCCTCCTGCCCAGCTGATTGGTGAGTATGATGTTGGGACCAGCCCCACACAACTCCATACGCCTCCGCGGTTCGAATTGGGACCGGCCTCGCGAGGCCGTCCGCCTCAAGCGACCACGTTTGGTAGCGCTAGACGCATGCAATCGCATGCTGGTGGGACAGGTCCTTTAGATAGAGCTCTAGGGGCTAGTGCAGTCAAGGGGTATGGGGAGAAGGCAGGCACGTGTTATTGATCGGGGACGATCAGCCATGATCACAATAATTGGCGGTGCTGGTTAGAAGGGCCAAATGGCCTCCTCCTGCACCTATTTTCTATGTTTCTATGTTTCTATGAAATGTAACATGATTAACATGTTTGTGTTGGGTGAGTGTGCTGAGCAAGTTGAAACAAAGATGAATTATAAAATACAAAGCAGCCATGATATTAAATGAACAGGTTTGAAGAATCAACTGGCTCATTCTGTGTTTTGGTTGCTTTCACATTAGTGTCTGCTGCATCTGTAAATAAACTAATCATATGTTGTATCCACTTTATAGCTGCATTCACTTTCAAATGGTAAAGATTTTTAAGAAAGGAAATTTACATTCCAGTTTGTCAATGCTCACTAAAAACATTGACAGCTTATTCAAATTATTTTGACTTCTATTTATGTCAAGTTATACATGGCAGGCCATCTCTTTCTTTTGAGTACGGCGACCATTTACCACCAGATCATGGCTGAGACAAATCTTTGCCATTTAAAATATGGGAATTAATAAATGGACATCAAAGAGTATTCCTTTCTCATCGTAAATCAAATATTACTCTATGACTTGGCACCTCTCATGTGGAGCAATGTTTGCAGGAAGCATATCACATGAAATTACAGAATACAATTTTAATGATCAGATAATTAAGGGTGGTTTGCCAATGCGCCCACTGTGGAAATGAGGGTCTGGGAGTTTGTAGCAGACTTTGGCATAGTCTAGAACATACTGTGTTTTTGCAAAACATGTTTTCAGAATCTCTAGTGACAATGTTTTGAACGCATCATGGGCATCCTCTGTGTGACCTTTTTTTAATATGGGATGGTCACTGCATACCAGCTACCACACTGCCTAGACAGAACAAGGCACGATGATAATGGGATACAAGGTGATTGGAGGTTAGGCTGTGGTATTCAGGAATAATATTCCCCATATTGGGGGAGTCCAGAACCAGGGGTCACAGCTTAAGAATAAGTGCTAGGCTATTCTACGGCCGTCATTTTTGTCCACCTCGCTCAGAGCCCCCCTCCGCCGTATGAGAGCAGAGGATTTTTTTCCGTTGATGAAAAATGAGAGAGATATTAATGTTTTTACACAATTCCCCATTCTCTCTGCTGCCCCTGCTGGCGGCAGGGGGAGGGACTATGAAACGAGGAAGTGGCGTGACTCACTCAGTCTCTGCCAGACCAGGAAGCGAGAGGGTCACGGCTCTCTGAGCTGTGAATAACACTGAATGCACATCTACTCCATGGTGTGTCCCCTCGATGTGGCTGTAAAGTGGCTGCAGCCCTTTATTAAAATGTTTGTGTTCACAAAATGAATTTTGGTTGTCGGGTGGCTGCAGCCCAATTGTTTGCCTTGCCTTGGCTTTTAAAATCATTGCAACAGTTGGATGCCTGCCCAAGCATCCATACGGCCCACAATGTCTATGCTAGCCCTCTGGAAACCAGTACCTTCAGCCCGCAACACCCATACTAGCGCAACAGACAGCCCCCTTACTGGCGAGCAGTTTTGGAATCGGTGGAGAGGTGGAATATTGCATTGGTGACCAGCCCCCCGTGTGATGCTGGGACCCAATGGGTCCCACTTAGTCTAGTATTTTCTATGTTCCTATGTTTCTATTCAATCAGCACAAAGCGCAAAGTTGTACATTACCTTTTTCTGGAAAGATAAATTAAAGAGAATTCTGATACAATGATGTGTGTGTTTCACCATCAAGATGGAGCGAGACTAGAAACTCAGGGATTCCCCAAGTGAGATAAGTAAAAGCCACATAATCTACCAGCGCACTCAATCTTGAAAACAGCTGGTACAACCGTGCACTATCAAGGTCATCTATGTCTCAAGTACCTAAAGGCTCACAGAGCTTAAAGAGAAGAACAGAAGAGAGCTTTTCAAGAGTAGAGAGGCAGTCAGTAGCTGGTGGAAGGACTGCAAATAACTGTCTTGACTCTATGCTATAGCCAACTCTCCAGTTCCGCCTCATTGGCTCCTCAATGACAAGACATTGTAAAGATTTGCCCTGGATTACAATGCCAATTAAGAAATAATTGATTTTTAGTGCAGTGTGTATTGGAGCCTACCAGAGAGAAAGCAATTCTGGATTTAGTGTTGCCTAATGAATCAGATTTAATAAGGGAAGTCAAGGTAAAGGAACTGCTAGGAGGTAGTGACCATTCCCGAGCCAGCTGCCTGCCCCTTTTCCGGGGTTACGTCCATGCCCGTGTGGGATTAGAAAGGGAATACGCCCTGTCTGTGGGCACCCTGAGGGAGTTCCGGGACCGCTGGGCTCCGCAGGGTGTTGAATGTATCCTCAATAAGGATTGTATCATAGTTGTATAATAGTTTATTATGGATATATGTTTGTATTGTATTATGGTGGTGGGTTCTGGCTTGTTTTATAGTAGTGTAAATATTATTTTTAATAATTGAATACATTTTGTTTGTTAAAAAAAAAAAAAAAAAAGGAGGTAGTGACCATAATATGATACATTTTATTCTGCAATTTGAGAGGGAAAAGGTTAAATCAGAAGTGTCAGTGTTGCAGTTGAACAAAGAGGGCCATGAAGGCATGAAGGAGGAGCTGGCCAAGGTCAATTGGAAAAGGACCCTAGCAGGAATGGTGGTAGAACAGCAATGGCAGGAATTTTTGGAAATAATCCAGAAGATGCAGGATCATTTCATTCCAAAGAGGAAGAAAGATTCTAAGGGGAGAAAAAGGCAACTGTGGCTGACAAGGGAAGTTAGGGATAGAATAAAACTAAAAGAAAAGATGTATAACACAGCAAAGAGTGGCCGGAAGCCAGAGGATTGTGAAACTTTCAAAGGACAACAGAAGGTAACAAAAAGGGCAATATGAGGTGAAAAGATGAAGTACGAGGGGAAGCTGGCCAGGAATATAAAGAAGAATGTAAAAGCATCTTTCAGTGTGTTAACAGAAAAAGATTTGTAAAGACAAATGTGGGTCCCTTGAAGGCTGAAACATGTGAAATTATTATGGGGAACAAGGAAATGGCAGATTTTGGTTCATGAAGGAAGACACAAACAATCACTCAGATGTACTAGAGGACAGAGAATCTAGGGAGACAGAGAAACTGAAATAAATTTGAATTAGGCGAGAAATAGTATTGGGTAAACTGATGGGACTGAAGGCTGATAAATCCCCAGAGCCTGACGGTCTGCATCCCAGGGTACTCAAGGAGGTGGCTCTAGAAATCGTGGATTCATTGGTGATCATTTTCCAATGTTCAATAGATTCAAGATCAGTTCCTGTGGATTGGAGTGTAGCTAATGTTATCCCACTTTTCAAGAAAGGAGCGAGAGAGAAAACAAGGAATTATAGACCAGTTAGTCTGACATCGGTGGTGGGGAAGATGCTGGAGTCAATTATTAAAGAAGTAGTAACGGCGCATTTGGATAGCAGTAAAAGGATTGGTCCAGGTCAGCATGGATTTATGAAGGGGAAATCCTGCTTGACTAATCTTCTGGAATTTTGAAAGGTTTTTTTAAGCGAAATGGATGAAGGAGAGCCAGTGGATTTGATGTATCCGGACTTTCAGAAAGCCTTTGATATGGTCCCACACAGGAAATTAGAGCACATGGTATTGGGGATAGGACATTGACATGGATAGAGAATTCGTCGGCAGATAGGAAACAAAGATAGGAATAAACGGGTCCCTGTCAGAATGGCTGGCAGTGGCGAGTGGAGTGCCGCATGGCTCGTGCTGGGGCCACAACTATTTATGATATATATTAATGATTCAGATGATTGGATTAATAATAACACTAGCAAATTTGCAGATTACACAAAATTGGGTGGCAGTGTGAACTGCGAAGAGGATGCTAGGAGGTTGCAGAGTGACTTGGACAGGTCAAGTGAATTGGCAGATGCATGGCAAATGCAGTATAATGTAGATAAATGTGATGTTATCCACTTTGGCAGCAATAACAAGGCAGGTTATTATCTAAATAATGTCAGATTAGGGAAAAGCGAAATGCCACGAGACCTGGGTGTTCATGTACACCTGTCACTGAAAGTAAACTTGCAGGTTCAGCTGGCAGTGAAGAAAATGAATGGCATGTTGGCTCTCATATCGAGAAGATTTGAGTAGAGGAGCAAAGAGGTCCTTCTGCAGTTGTACAGAGCCCTAGTAAGACCACACCTGGAGTATTGTGTGCAGTTTTGGTCCCCTAATTTGCGGAAGGACATTCTTGCTATTGAGGGAGTGCAGCGTAGGTTTACAAGGTTAATTCCCGGCATGGTGGGTCTTCCATATGCTGAGAGAATGGAGCAGCTGGGCTTGTACACTCTGGAGTTTAGAAGGATGAGAGAGGAACTCATTGAAACATATAAGATTGTTAAGGGCTTGGACATGCTCGAGGCAGGAAACATGTTCCTGATGTTGGGGGAGTCCAGAAGCAGGGGCCACAGTTTAGGAATAAGAAGTAAGCCATTTAGAATGGAGACGAGGAAACATTTTTTCTCACAGAGAGTGGTGAGTCTGTGGAATTCTCTGCCTCAGAGGGCGGTGGAGGCCGGTTCTCTGGATGCTTTCAAGAGAGAGCTAGATAGGGTTCTTAAAAATAGCGGAGTCAGGGGATATGGGGAGAAGGCAGGAACGAGGCACTGATTGGGGATGATCAGCCATGATCACATTGAATGGCGGTGCTGGCTCGAAGGGCCGAATGGCCTCGTCCTGCACCTATTGTCTATTGTCTATTGTCTATTGGCCTTCTTCTACACCTATTTTCTATGTGTCTATGTTAAGCAGCAAATGTGTTTCTCTACTCAAGTTCTAATATTTGACAGAAAGCAACTTCACTCACAATTTCAATGTTGCTTTATTTTCCCATGGAAATGCACAGTGAAATTATTTAATTTTGCATGCAGTTCGATGAAGTGTTGCCGTACTTTATTGTACAATCGTTTATTAACAAAATGTACTGAAAGAGTCCACTGAGGCCAATGCAAGAGTTGCTAGGTTTTGGCACCATTTGGGGCCTCTGTCTTCTGGGACAGGACCTAACCAAGGTGAGCCCCAGGTTGCTGCGGGGCCTCCAGCCATCTCCTTCGTCCAGATCATCCAACAAATCAATGTCACTCTTCTCGCTCAGCCACCTTCAGCCTGTGTGTCCCATGGTCGCCTCCCACAGCCGACTTTGAAGGCAAGGAAGGTATGACCTTGGTTCAATCTACTATCGGCTCTTGCTCCTCATGTCCGATGTTGCCGGCTCCCTCCTCTCCTGTTCTCCAGCCTTTGGGGGATGAGCCCTGGCCGTTCCTCCCCCTCATGTCGTGGTCCGCCAGTTTTGTTGTGTCGGCTGCATGACCCACTAACCTGGTCATCTGTCTTGTCACAAACTCATCTCCCATGTTTCTGAACTGTTGCTGCACTAATGCCTTCATCAATAAAGGGAACAATTCTGATTGTATTAACAGCAAAAGGATCTCCCTTCCATCCCTTAAGGACTGTCTTATGAAGAACGACTGGATAGACTTGGTTTATACTCTCTAGAATTTAGGAGATTGAGAGGGGATCTTATAGAAACTTACAAAATTCTTAAGGGGTTGGACAGGCTAGATGCAGGAAGATTGTTCCCGATGTTGGGGAAGTCCAGGACAAGGGGTCACAGTTTAAGGATAAGGGGGAAATCCTTTAGGACCGAGATGAGAAAAACTTTTTTTTTCACACAGAGAGTGGTGAATCTCTGGAACTCTCTGCCACAGAAGGTAGTTGAGGCCAGTTCATTGGCTATATTTAAGAGGGAGTTAGATGTGGCCCTTGTGGCTAAGGGGATCAGAGGGTATGGAGAGAAGGCAGGTACGGGATACTGAGTTGGATTATCAGCCATGATCATATTGAATGGCGGTGTAGGCTCGAAGGGCCGAATGGCCTACTCCTGCACCTAATTTCTATGTTTCTATGTTTCTATCTGCTGTCGGCAACTGCTCATCACTTAAACTCTCCTCTCAGTGGCCAGAGAACTACTCTCCAAATGGCCATTTAGATTTTGTTTCTTTTGAGCCACAATGTACATTATCTGCACCACATTTTAGCTCAGAGAAATGCAGGAATAAGATTGACCATTGCTCATGATCTTTAATCTCACCGAAGACATTGATTCAACTTATTAAATGGGAATGTGGATCAAGTTCTCAAATTTGCCTGCCATCTTACTCCCTTTACCTCTGCCCCAAGACAGCATACAGTTGGTAATCTTATCCTACAGGCTCTCATGAGATCGAATTTCTGTGCAAAAATATATCGAGTAAGGCTTTTATCTTATCAACTATATCCTCCATCTTCTATACTACAATATTGCAAATCAATTCCAACAATTTTTCCACCAGGGCAAAGCTAACCAACAAGGCCAAGTAGGAATTGTTCAACATATGACACCTCCATATCAGAACCAAGCTCACTGCAACCTCAGTCATCAAGCTGCAGTATACAAATGACAGAAGATAGAGACAAAAAGCTGAAGTAACTCAGTGGGTCAGACAGCATCCCTGGAGAAATCTTTTCTCCCGAGGTGCTGTCTGACCCGCTGAGTTACCCCAGCTTTTTGTGCTATCTTTGATTTAAACCAGCATCTGCAGTTCCTTCCTATGTATACAAATGACACTTGCGTTAGTACATTTATTGTGTCTAATCCCTAATCCATCTTCCTCTAATCCACTAATGAGTTCAAGAGGATGGTCCTCACACTTAACATCCACAAAGCTGGCATTCTTCTGTGGTCTGACACTATTGTGTGGCACTAAACCATGCTAAAGGTTGAGCAAAACCCACGTCACAGAACCCACCTCAACATAGGCAGACATCAATGGTAAAAATCATTATCACTTCAGTGCACCAACATAGCCTTAGGCTAACGTGTGAAAAAGAGCATTTGAAGTTCCAGATCTTATACCCTACAGAAAAGTTAATTATTCTTCCACTACTGTATATTTCTGTGACATTGATTATTTTAAGCTAAAAATTGAAGGTACACTAACTATCGGTTTAAAACATTCTGAGCCCAATGGCAAGATGAGTAAAACAACACCAACTTCCACTCAGCCCAATGTCTCCAATACTGGAGGCATTGTTAGACTTACTTATCTCTCTTGGGTAGATATTGCATGATCAGTGGATTCCCAAACTACCATTCCATTCCAAACTCTCTTGTGGCAAGAGTGTACCGGGAGATCAGAATGTCCAACTCAAGTAAATGTTCAGCCTCCTTGCAAAAGTGTGGCATAGTCATTAGGTCATTAGACACTTGGCCCATGACAAATTAACAAAGGAACATTTAGAATGAGATTGAGAACAATATGCTGCATTGTGGACATATTGAAGCCCCACATAAATAACACAAGGAGAATCATTTAATTTAGTTAAGTGATACGATGTGGAGATAAGCCTTTCAGCCACTGAGTCTGCGTCATCCAGCGTTCACCCATTTACAGTAGTTCTATCCTACACTAGGGATAATTTACAGAAGCCAATTAGCCTACATGTTTGCAGATATTTGGTATGTGAGAGAAAACCAGGGGTCCTGTAGAAAACCTACATAGTCACAGGGAGAACATGCAAACTCTGTACCTGTGGTCAGGAACGAAAGCAGCAAATCTATTGCTGCACCAATGTACCACCTTAAACCACTCACCCAGATCCCCCATCTGTACCTTCATCAAGAGATTGCAGATTCCTCTTGTACCTCATCAACCATGTCAAAACCCATCAAAATGGAGTGTAAATCTCATTGAAACATATAACATATAAGATTGTTAAGGGCTTGGACTAAGAATAAGGAGTAAGCCATTTACAACGGAGACGAGGAAACACATTTTTCTCACAGAGAGTGGTGAGCCTGTGGAATCCTCTGCCTCAGAGGGTGGTGGAGGCCGGTTCTCTGGATGCTTTCAAGAGAGAGCTAGATAGGGTTCTTAAAAATAGCGGAGTCAGGGGATATGGGGAGAAGGCAGGAACGGGGTACTGATTGGGGATGATCAGCCATGGTCACTTTGAATGGCGGTGCTGGCTCGAAGGGCCGAATGGCCTCCTCATGCACCTATTGTCTATTGTCTATTGCCTATTGTCTATAAATGTCTTCCACCTCAAAACAAATTCCTGGAGCAGACCAAAGGCAAATTAGTTCCTGCAAGTCATGCTCATACAGATGTTACAGAGTACCTCAGAAGTTCTGGTAGTCAGGTTTAAAATCAGAAATATCATAACCTGTATTTAAATTCAGATATGTAAAAATGTTCAGGCATCAATTGGTCTGGCAAGACAACCACGCAACCTTGTCTTCACTGAATGGATGATAAATGTTTGCACGTCTTAAATAATTTCTTCTCAAATGAGTCTTGTCACCACATATCAATACAAGGCTCCCAGAATATTTTTTTGGTTGTTTTGCTAAACAGTTATATTCAGGGTGTAGCAGAGTATAAGTTATGGCCCCAAATTATTGCCAAGATCTTACTGATTTTGCATCTTTAAAGAATTATCCGTAAAAACATATTGTTGCAAAACTGATCTATGTGAAACATATTTATTAACTCATGCATTTGTATTTGCTATGGGGTCAGGCAATGCATTCCTCTTTCTCCTGCCTTCACATTTGGAGATAGGTATTTTTGACAACATTATCTTTTCAGTGTTGGAATGCTGATGATTTTTCCCCTTGGCAATGTATTTCCTGGATGCAGAAGTGAGCGCCAGGCCAAATAAATATTGCAGGAGGGGTCAGTGATACTAACCTCAGACAATAACATACTTCCAAATGCAAGGAAATAACTATAAAATATACAATACAAGGACGCTGAGGAAGGACCCCAACCCAAAACATTGCCCACCACAGATGCTGCCTACCCTAATAAGTTCTTCCTGCAACTTGTGTTTTTCTCAAGATTCCAACATCTGCACTTTCTTGTCTCTGCAATAATATCATTCATAGGTTAGGCACGAGCCCACATTTTTTTTAAATTAGAGAAATCAACGTTCATACCACTGGGTTGTAAACTGCCCATACTGACCTTTATGTGATTATCCTCTCCCACTATTTGAGTGAGGCCACACACAGATTGGAGGAACAGCACCACGTAATTTGCTTGGGCAGCTTATAACCCACCGTATGAATGTTGTTTTCTGTACTGCTTGATAAGTGGGTACAGGAAGAATGTTTTCTCCTCAATGAGAAGATTCTTGAATTTAAGGTCGATAGTTCAGAAACATTTCTGCACTCAGAGGTTTAGAAACATAGAAATTAGGTGCAGGAGTAGGCCATTCAGCCCTTCGAGCCTGCACCGCCATTCAACATGATCATGGCTGATCATCCAACTCAGTATCCCGTACCTGCCTTTTCTCCATACCCTCTGATCCCCTTAGCCACAAGGGCCACATCTAACTCCCTCTTAAATATAGCCAATGAACTGGCCTCAACTACCCTCTGTGGCAGAGAGTTCCAGAGATTCACCACTCTCTGTGTGAAAAAAGTTTTTCTCATCTCGGTTTTAAAGGATTTCCCCCTTATCCTTAAGCTGTGACCCCTTGTCCTGGACTTCCCCAACATCGGGAACAATCTTCCTGCATCTAGCCTGTCCAACCCCTTAAGAATTTTGTAAGTTTCTATAAGATCCCCTCTCAATCTCCTCAATTCTAGAGAGTATAAACCAAGTCTATCCAGTCTTTCTTCATAAGACAGTCCTGACATCCCAGGAATCAGTCTGGTGAACCTTCTCTGCACTCCCTCTATGGAAAGAATGTCCTTCCTCAAATTTGGAGACAAAAACTGTACGCAATACTCCAGGTGTGGTCTCACCAAGACCCTGTACAACTGCAGTAGAACCTCCCTGCTCCTATACTCAAATCCTTTTGCTATGAAAGCTAACATACCATTCGCTTTCTTCACTGCCTGCTGCACCTGCATGCCTACTTTCAATGACTGGTGTACCATGACACCCAGGTCTCACTGCATCTCCCCTTTTCCTAATCGGCCACCATTTAGATAATAGTCTGCTTTCCTGTTTTTGCCACCAAAATGGATAACCTCACATTTATCCACATTATACTGCAACCTCACATTTATTATACTGCCATGCATGTTTATACTCCCGAAGGCAGAAGAATTATCTATGCAGAATGGTATCTCTGAACTCTCTCCCAGAGGGTAGTTGAGGCCAAGGCTATGTAGGGAGTTAGAGCCCTTGTGGCTAATCATATAGAGAGAAGTACGGGCATTCAAAATATATTGAACATCTACTGCCCATGATATGTTTCTATGAACATCTACCCATGATGGCAGAATGGCAGAAGGCTTGAAGAGTCAATAGCTTTTATTTCATATAATCTAATGTTCCACCAAGTTCTTCAGATCATCTCATTCAATCTCCACTCATGTGTCTGTGAGTATCAGTGAATAAGCAAAGGAAGAAGAACATGAGGTTGATTACATTTCTTAATTAAAGCTCTTTCAGTTTGGAATCAAATCTTTATAGGTCACCTATTCCTTCGCTCCATAGATGCTGCAACACCCGTTGAGTTTCTCCAGTATTTTTGTCTACCTTCGATATTTCCAACATCTGCAGTTCTTTCTTAAACATTTTATAGGTTTAAGAATAGTTTGTCTGCTTCTCCCAGCGCTGCTTGTGGTGCCACCAAACTGAGATATGGCTCCGATGTAAGAACACACAATGCAACATAAGAACTAAACTTATAATAACAGCAAAAAATCAGCAACAAAAATGCCAAGCCATGCATTTCTATTTCATGCAGTTATTAAGTTTAAATCGCAAAGGATTATTCAGTAATTTCATGTTATGCTCATTCCTTTGTGACTGTGGGAAAATGCTATTTTTAAATTTACGAGGTGTAAGGTAGTAACTGTAAGGAAGAAAGTTGCCACGAAACTCTGTTGCTGTTGCCATCTGAAATATTATAATATTATTCCCGGCCAGCTGGGAATATTATAAGTGTCAGGTGTTGCGTTCTGGGAAGTCAAACCAGGGAAGCACCTTCACAGTGAACATTAGAGCCCTTCGGAGAGTTGCAGAGTAGAGAGATATTGGAGACCAAGTACACCATTCCCTGAATGTGGTGTCTCAAGTACAAAGGGTGGTGAAGAAAGATTTTGGCACATTGGCCTTCATCAATCAGGGAATTGAGAACCGAAATTGAGATGAGGGGGTTCAGTATTGATGTGGATAGAGAACTGGCTGGCAGACAGGAAGCAAAGAGTAGGAGTAAACAGGTCCTTTTCACAATGGCAGGTAGTGACTAGTGGGGTACCGCAAGGCTCAATGCTGGGACCCCAGCTATTTATAATATATATTAATGACTTGGACGAGGGAATTGAATGCAACATCTCCCCGTTTGCGGATGACACGAAGCTGGGGGGCAGTGTTAGCTGTGAGGATGATGCTAGGAGGCTGCAAGATGATTTGGATAGGCTGGGTGAGCGGGCAAATGCATGGCAGATGCAGTATAATGTGTATAAATGTGAGGTTATCCACTTTGGTAGCAAAAACAGGAAAGTAGACTATTATCTATTAGGCCGATTAGGAAAAGGGGAGATGCAACAAGACCTGGGTGTCATGGTACACCAGTCATTGAAAGTGGGCATGCAGGTGCAGCATGCTGTGAAGAAAGCGAATGGTATGTTAGCATTCATAGCAAAAGGATTTGAGTATAGGAGCAGGGAGGTTCTACTGCAGTTGTACATGGTCTTCGTGTATTTGCTAGTATTTAGAAGATTGAGGGGGGATCTTATAGAAACTTACAACATTCTTAAGGGGTTGGACAGGCTAGATGCAGGAAGATAGTTCTTGATGTTGGGGAGGTCCAGAACAAGGGGTCACAGTTTAAGGATAAGGGGGAATCTTTTAGGACCGAGATTAGAAAAACATTTTTCACACAGAGAGTGGTGAATCTGTGGAATTCTCTATCACAGAAGGTAGTTGAGGCCAGTTCATTGGCTATATTTAAGAGGGAGTTAGATGTGGCCCTAGTGGCTAAGGGGATCAGGGGGTATGGAGAGAAGGTTTAAGGCAGGTACGGGATACTGAGTTGGATGATCAGCCATGATCATATTGAATGGCGGTGCAGGCTCGAAGGGCCGAATGCCCTACTCCTGCACCTATTTTCTATGTTTCTATGTTTCTTTGTTAAGTAGTACAAGGTCGCACTTGTAGTATTGCATTCAGTTTTTATCAACCTGCTACAGAAACATGCCATTAGTTTAGAAATTGTGTGAAGGAGATTTATAGGGATGTTATCAGGAGTTGAGGGCCTAAGGGGTTGAACAGGCTTGGAGTATAGACAATAGACAATAGACAATAGGTGCAGGGGTAAGCCATTCGAGCCAGCACCGCCATTCTATGTGATCATGGATGATCATCCACATTCAGTACCCCGTCTACCTACCTACCTTCTCCCCATATACCTTCGCTATCTTTAAGAGCATTGTCTAGCGCTCTCTTGAAAGCATCCCGAGCCAACCTCCACCGCTCTCTGAGACAGAGAATTCCACATACTCACAACTCTCTGTGTGAAAAAGATTTCCCCCATCTCCATTCTAAATGGCTTACCCCTTATTCTGGCCCCCGGTTCTGGACTCCCCCAACATTGGGAACATGTTTCCTGCCTCTCGTTTGTCCAAACCATTAATAATCTTATACATTTCAATGAGATACCCTCTCATCCTTCTAAATGTCAGAGTATACAAGCCCAACCTCCATTTTATCAATATATGTCAGTCCCGCCATCCCGGGAATTAACCTGGTGAACCTACGTTGCACTCCCTCAATAGCAAGAATGTTGTTCCTCAAATTGGGAGGCCAAAACTGCACACAATACTCCAGGTGTGGTCTCACTAGGGCCCTGTACAACAGCAGAAGGAGCTCTTTGCTCCCATGCTCAACTCCTCATGTTATGAAGGCCAACATTCCATTTGCATGACTAATGAACAAGGACCCTCAGATCCTGTTATACTTCCTCTTTTTCCAACATGACTCCATTTAGATAATAATCTGCCTTCCTGTTTTTTTGCCACCAAAGTGGATAACCTCACACTTATCCACATCAAACTGCATCTGCCGTGTATCTGCCCACTCATACAACCTGTCCAAGTCACCCTGCATCCTAGAAACATAGACATAGAAACATAGAAAATAGGTGCAAGAGTAGGCCTTCGAGCCTGCACCGCCAATCAATATGATCATGGCTGATCATCCAACTCAGTATCCTGTACCTGCTTTCTCTCCATACCCCCTTTAGCCCCTGCATGAACTATACACCAGAAGGTGCAACCCCAGAGACAACAAGATGATGGGAGACCCCTTCTACCCCTGCAACGGACTGTTCCAGCTGCTACAGTCAGGCAAACACCTCCGTTGCCATGCTGTGAGAACGGAGAGGATGAGAAGGAGTTTCTTCCCAGAGGCCATTAGGACTGCAATCTCTCCAGGGACTAACTTTACTGAACCACTCTAGTGTTGTGTGGTGTCTTTTTAAAATTGCTGTTTTTTTCCCTTTTCCTCCCTCCCTCCCACAAATATGTAATATGTGAATATTCTGTTTGTAGTTTGTTTTTTGCACTATTCGCGAGCATTGCCACTTTTCATTTTCACTATGTGACGAATAAACTTGACGATAACAAGAGAGAATAAGATTGGAAACCTGACTGTAATGATGGTCACATGGTCCTCTCGTATGTATTCCTGAAAATGATGGGGAATATTGCTGAATAATCCTTGTTTATCTGCTGTAGCGCATCCTGTGACTAATGCACCTTCTTGCTGTGATGCTTGGGTCAACAGATCGATATTTAAACTGATGAATTGGATGTCAATGGAGTTGATAAACTTTTCCCCAGATGACGCTGAGTTTCTTGTTTCAGCTGCATGTCATACTGCCAACTAGATGGTGTCCTCTGCTCTGAGAGAGATGGGAAGGCTTTAGATAGTGAGAAAGTGAATCATTTATCATGTCGAGTCTGACCAGGTCTTGTAACTGTAGCAAATATGTGATTGCTCCAGCTCTGTTTATGGGCGACCCTCAAAATGTTTATGATGGAAAACTTGGTGATGTAAATCCTATTAAATGTCAAAGTGATCATTGTTTCACTGTTACAGATGGTTATTTCTTGACAACTGTGCAACCAAAATATGACTTGCCATTTATCAGCCTGAGCCTGAATGCTGTGCAATAGACAATAGACAATAGGTGCAGGAGGAGGCCATTCGGCCCGTCGAGCCAGCACCACCATTCATTGTGATCATGGCTGATCATCCCCAATCAGTACCCCGTCCCTGCCTTCTCCCCATATCCCCTGAATACGCTATCTTTAAGAGCCCTATCTAGCCCTCCCTTGAAAGTATCCAGAGAACCGGCCTCCACCGCCCTCTGAGGCAGAGAATACCACAGACTCACAACTCTCTGTGTGAAAAAGTGTTTCCTCGTCTCCGTTCTAAATGGCTTACTCCTTATTCTTAAACTGTGGCCCCTGGTTCTGGACTTTGTTTCTTTATTTGTTTCTTTATGGTACTTTTCTTCTATATTATTTGAGTCATCAATGCCACTGAATAATATGCAGCCTTCACTGCTCTGATCCACAACACCTGCCCATCATTCACTCCCTCCTCTCATCAGGCCTAATGTACACCCATGTTCCCCACAGCTTATCCCACCTCCTTTATTTGCTCCCTCATTGCACTTTCTTTCCCATCAGAATCTGACATCATCAGCCCCTGGTTACCTTCACCAATCATACCCCGGTCTGTGTTGAGATCCCACCCTTTCTCTTCCCCACCTCATTCCATCTGCCTGTTTATCTTCCCTTCCACTCATTGAGTCTCGAGGAAGAGTCTCGACTAAATCGTTGATTGTCCAATTCCTTCCCAGATTTGCCTGATCTGCTGACTTCCTCCAGCATTTTTTTTTTGGCTGAAGGTTACAGCATTTACAAGCTCTTGTGCCTCATTGGCTTGTGTCAATGGGGGGGACACATTGATGTCCTCTCAATCTCATTATTTTATTTAACATTAATATAACTTATTATATTCAGACTTCACCTTCTGTTCAGGATTAAGCATCTGCTGTAGGAGCAACCTTTAAGCAACAGCAAAAGACTGCAGATGGAGAAAATCTGAAATAAAAACAGAGCCAGCTAGCAATATTCAACATCATCGACGGAGAGAAAAAATGAGTCAATGACTCAAGTCAGTAATCTTTCATCATACAGAGACTAGAGAGAAGTTTTGGAAATCTTGCAATCTAGTTCACAACTATATGAGTTTTACTCCCCATCTCTAACATACCTTAAATTGGTTATCTCCCCCCCCCCCTCCCCACTACTCCGTCAGTCCAGAGGAAGGGTCTTGACCTAAAATATTGACTATCCATTTCCCTCTACAGATGTGTCTGATGTGCTGAGTTCCTCCATGCTCCTTGATTCATTCTTAAGAACAATTGTTAACTACAGTTTAAGTTTTCCAAGTCATTCTTTTTTTTTTTTTTTAATCTCTTCAGCCTGTTTTCTGGATTATTGTGAAGTTGATTGCAGTTTCTCAACTATCATGTACAAATGGTGCCACTGGAACATCCTGGGGGACTTGCAACGTTTCAAAAGCACACCACATCATCACATTACTATAAACAATGATTCAGGGCAGCATCAATAGCCAGGTTTCAAAGCTGCTCAAAAAATTGGGAATATGGCTGAACATAACTTTCCAGAGGAAGAGTTAATTTATTTTTGATATAATTTCCTTTCTACAATATGAATTTTGCTCCCTTATTTGTACTTGTCAATCACTGGGAGATATTAGTCCAGTGTGGTTAAAATAGCCCATTGTGTATTAATTGTAGATTTTCACTCTGCACTGGCAAGCTTCAAGGTAGATCAGATGTGTAAATAATCCACAATAAGGTGCTTTGTGCACAATGTCATAGCAGATAGTACAGCCCCTTCAACTATGGTCGGAGTTCTCTGTGGTTTTTGTGAGTATTCCCATTTCCTCTCACAGTCCGAAGATGTGCCTGTAGCTTAATTAGCTGCTGTAAATTGCCCCTAGTGTACATGGGTGGCAAGAGAATCACGGTTGTTGTTGGCCATTAGAATAGATTGCAGGGAAATGAGTGGATGGAATTGCTCTGAGAACCCATATAGTTTTGATGGACTAAATTGCCTTCTATATTGTTATGAAATGTGAAATTGCATTTGATAGATAGTTCAGAGAAATTTAAATTGAGTTCCCTACCAATGATACTCCCTGATTATCCACCACCCTTAGTAGTTCGGTGGTGCCAATTTTCTGGAAAATTAGATATCACTCTTATTAAGTCCTATCCCACTTCTAATTTCCTTTTTTGGACGTTAGAGTTGCATTATAAATGTTCCAATACAACACATGGGTGCAAACAAAGCATGGGAAATGGAGCCCAAGTGGGCTTAAAGGAAGTAATGCAATGGGACTCTAGTGAGTTACTCTAGTGAGTTAACATTTTAAAGTGGATAGTCATTCCTAGTAAATATAGGGCATGTGTGGGGAGTGAGATTCAAGGAAGTTTAAAAATAACATGGGCAACAGAGCTCTGGTGAGTTTAAAGTGAGCATGGGAAAGTTCCCAAGTGAGTTCAAGGGGAGTGAGAGAAGTGAAGCTTGTGTGTTCAAAGGAAGCATGAGAGATGGGACTCCAATGAATTGAAAGTGAATGCTGAAACAGCACCATATGAGCCAGATGCTGAATTATCAACATTTCCAAACAATGGTATACTAGATTATCAGATTTGTTTCTGTTCTTCTAATATAAAGCAAATAAATAAATACATTAATGCTTGAGAAGAATCTACTCTGGCTGTTTGTGTATGTAAAGCTTTAGCTGTACTATTAAAACCTGGATTTAGATCCATTGCAGACTTAGGGAAGATGAAGGAATAACAGAGCTCATTATCTGGCTCCAGGACCCCAATTTCTTATTTAAACAGAGAATATACAATGTCGGAAAGGAAAGAAAGGTTCATCTATCAACTGATCCAGCACGGTGGCATAGCAGGTAGAGTTGAGTAGCAGAGACCCCAGTGTGATCCTGACTATGGGTGCTGTGTGTACGGAATTTGTATGTTGTACCTGTGACCTGCTTGCGTTTTCTCCGGGAAGCTCCATTTTCCTCCCACACTCCCTCCAGCTACCTACCTCCAGCTACCTCCTGGTCATTTTTTTAAATTTTTTGTCTAGTTAAATGTAGTTTTTGGTGTTTTTTAATGTGTATATGTGGGGGGCGGGGGGGGGGGGCAGGAGGTTTAAAATCTCTTCCCTGTCCGGGAGACCCGACCTTTTCCCTGTCGGGTCTCCGTTGTCGTTAGGGCCTAGCACCGTGGAGCGGCTTCCAACCTGAATGACCCGGGGGCTCGGGAGACTGCGGAGCTGTGGACTACTCACCATCGTGGGGCTGGCCGGCCTCGGAGCGTGGGGAGCGGTGGTGACTCGCTGCTGCGACTCGACTGCTGGGGCTCGGAGGCTCCAGCAACGCAGCCGCAGGTCCGGTGGACTGGGACATCGGGAGCTCGTGGGTCCGGGGGGGAGAGAGACCGTTTCCCGGAGCTCCCGCAACGCGACTTCTCCAGCCCGTGTCGCGGGGTTGGAACGACCCGGACCGGGACCGTACATCACCTGGCGCGGCTTCATGGCCGTGGGACTCACCATCGCCCGTGGGGGTTCCAACCTTGTACTTTCAGACCGGGAGCGGGGCCGTAAATCGCCCCGTGCGGCCTAAAATGGCCGTGGGACTTATCATCGCCCGCCTGGGGCTTGGACATCGGGAGAGAAATTGGGAGCAGGGGAGAGAAAAGACTTTGCCTTCCATCACAGTGGGTTCACTGTGATGGATGTTTGTGTGAATTTAATTGTGTGTATGTCTGTAGGACATTGTCTTTGTTTGTATGGCTGTGGAAACAAAATTTCGTTTGAGTCTCACTGGAGCTCAAATGACAATAAATTTGTATTGTATTGTATTGTAATCATAATTGTAAGGATCCCCCTATTTTTTACCTACTAATTACAATACATTGGTATGATTTTGGCATCTTCTTCTGTGTAGGCAACCTAAAATATCTGTTTAGTTTCTCCACCATTTTCTTCACCACCATTGTTAATTCTCATGTCTTCTAAGGGAGCAATGTTTACTTTAGCTACTCTGTTTTTACATACTTGAAGTATTTGCAATCTATTTTTGCATCTTTATCATAATTTATTAATATTGCATCCTCTACTGTTTTTGAAAAAAAATCGCACAATCCGCAATCCTAACATCATTCTTCTCAACCTGATAAGCCTCTGAAACATAGAAACATAGAAAATAGGTGCAGGATTAGGCCATTCGGCCCTTCGAGCCAGCACCGCCGTTCATTGATATCATGACTGATCATCCACAATCAGTACCCCATTCCTGCCTTCTTCCTGAGTATTCTGTATTCCCTGAGTATTGGTATCTGAGTCCAATACCATACTTTTTTTTTAACCAATGCATCTTCTTCCTTTGAGTTTATATTCAACAATGGTAGGCAATTTTGTTGAGAGTCATGACATGCTTTTCAAATATCTGCCACTATTTATCAACCATCATACTTTTTCAACTTATTTCCAATGCAATGTCCAAGCCAACCACTTTTCACTTATGTTGTCTCAGCTACTGTTATCACATTGAATTATCCACATGAAGGGAACAGGAGAACAGGAAACTCCAACAACAATTGGTTATTTCTTTACAAGCAAAATAATAAGCATTTAAATAAAATGTGCATATTGATCAAAATGTGGGCAACATCAATGAAAGAGATCCTAGTACAACAGGATTATTTAATATGAACAAACATATAATATTCTTTACCACCACATACAATGTAACATTTGAAGGCATCTCCCAGGAAAAGGGAATTCTTTAAGAAAATATGCACTTTCAAGTGCAGACAAATGGAGCTTTGTTCTGTGATTGAAAACATCAGACAAGCCCTGAAGTTTGTTACTGCCCGGAAGACAAATCTTTACATGTATAATTCTCTTTATAGTATAAAGTTCAGTGGAGAAGAATCACAAACAGTGAGTTCTTCCTTGCACGATATGCGATTTGAGACTGTGATGATGTCAAGATGGTTGTGACTGTTTATTTAACACTGTTTTTAAAACAAATCAAGAGCTAAAAATGTAATAAGCAAGGAAGCATTGATAAACTCCCTCTACAGTGAATAATTGAGAAGAAATTCATTAGAACAGGATAGAGACTGAAAGATGCCCAGTATCATCAGTGTTACCAAGGAGAAGGAATGAATATCTCTGTGACCACGTGGAAATAGTCGTGTAAATGGTCCTGTTTGTTATTTCTCCCACACTGCATTTTCTATTAAGTGGAGTGGATTTTCCACCTAAGTACTTAGGTAGAAAAAGAGAAGAGGTCCTGAAAGGAGAATTTAGGGAGTTAGGAGGAGAGTTAAAAATAAGGACGGCAAAGGTAACAATCTTGGGATTACTGCCTGTACCACGCGACAGTGAGAGTAGGAATGGAGCAAGGTGGAGGATAAATGCATGGCTGAATGACTGGTGCAGAAGGCAGGGATTCAAGTTTCTGGATCATTGGGACCTCTTTTGTGGAAGGAGCGACCTGTACAAAAAGGATGGGTTGCACTTGAACCCGAGGGGGACCAATATCCTGGCGGGGAGATTTGCAAAGGCTACTGCGGAGACTTTAAACTAGAACGGTTGGAGGGAGGGACTCAAATAGAGAAAGATAGTAGACAGTGTGTGAAGCAGGAGGCAGAGAAGGGAAGCACTCAGACCCAACATGTAGGGGGGAAAGAAGAAAACAATAATAAACAGAGAATAAGAGGTGTTTAAGAAGGAACTGCAGATGCTGGAGAATCGAAGGTACACAAAAAAGCTGGAGAAACTCAGTGGGTGCAGCAGCATCTATGGAGCGAAGGAAATAGGCAACGTTTCGGGCCGAAACCTTTCTTCAGACTGATCGGGGGCGCGGTGGGCGGGGACAAGAAAGGAAAAAGGAGGAGGAGCCCGAAGGCTGGGGGATGCGAGGAGACAGCAGGGGCACTGAGGAGGGGAGGAGACAGCAAGGACTAACAAAATTGGGAGAATTCGATGTTCATGCCCCCAGGATGCAGACTCCCCAAACGGAATATGAGGTGCTGTTCCTCCAATTTCCGGTGCTGCTTGCTGTGGCCATGGAGGAGACCCAGGACAGAGAGGTCGGAGACGGAGTGGGAGGGGGAGTTGAAGTGTTGAGCCACCGGGAGGTCAGCTTGGTTATTGCGGACCGAGCGGAGGTGTTCGGCGAAACGATCGCCCAACCTCCGCTTGGTCTCACCGATATAGATCTGCTGACATCTAGAGCAGCGGACGCAATAGATGAGGTTGGAAGAGATGCAGGTAAACCTCTGTCGCACCTGGAACGATTGCTTGGGTCCTTGAACGGAGTCGAGGGGGGAGGTAAAGGGACAGGTGTTGCATCTCTTGCGGTTGCAAGGGAAAGTGCCCGGGGAGGGGGTGGTACGAGAGGGAAGGGAAGAATTGACAAGGGAGTTATGGAGGGAGCGGTCTTTGCGGAAGGCAGATATGGGGGAGATGGGAAGATGTGGCAAGTGGTGGGGTCACGTTGGAGGTGGCGAAACTGACGGAGGATTACTTTTTGTATGTGACGGCTGGTGGGGTGAAAGGTGAGGACTAGGGGGACTCGGCCCTTGTTGCGAGTGGGGGGATGGGGAGAGAGAACAGTGTTGCGGGGTATGGAAGAGACCCTGGTGCGAGCCTCATTTATGGTGGAGGAGGGGAACCCCCGTTCCCTGAATAGTGAGGACATTTCAGATGTCCTGGTGTGGAACGCCTCATCCTCATCCTCCACTGCTTTCTCACAGAGATGCAACACTTGTCCCTTTACCTCCCCCCTCGACTCCATTCAAGGACCTAAGCAATCGTTCCAGGTGCGACAGAGGTTTACCTGCATCTCTTCCAACCTCATCTATTGCGTCCGCTGCTCTAGATGTCAGTAGATCTATATCGGTGAGACCAAGCGGAGGTTGGGCGATCGTTTCGCCGAACACCTCCGCTCGGTCCGCAATAACCAAGCTGACCTCCCGGTGGCTCAGCACTTCAACTCCCCTCCCACTCCGTCTCCGACCTCTCTGTCCTGGGTCTCCTCCATGGCCACAGCGAGCAGCACCGGAAATTGGAGGAACAGCACCTCATATTCCGTTTGGGGAATCTGCATCCTGGGGGCATGAACATCGAATTCTCCCAATTTTGTTAGTCCTTGCTGTCTCCTCCCCTTCCTCAGTCCCCCTGCTGTCTCCTCCCACCCCCCAGCCTTTGGGCCCCTCCTCCTTTTTCCTTTCTTGTCCCCGCCCCCCCCCCGCCCCGATCAGTCTGAAGAAGGGTTTCGGCCCGAAACGTTGCCTATTTCCTTCGCTCCATAGATGCTGCTGCACCCGTTGAGTTTCTCCAGAGAATAAAAGGTGGTGGGGTTCTTAAATATGTGAGCAGAGAGACAGAGGGGTGTAAAATAGGGGTAAAAGCAATAGGTGGCAAGGTGAAGAGTAAAAGTGGCAGGCAGACAAATCCAGGGCAAAAATCAAAATGGGCCACTTTTCAACATAATTGTATAAGGGGTAAGAGTGTTGTAAAAACAAGCCTGAAGGCTTTGTGTCTCAATGCAAGGAGCATTCGTAATAAGGTAGATGAATTGAATGTACAGATAGTCATTAATGATTATGATATAGTTGGGATCACGGAGACATGGCTCCAGGGTGACCAAGGCTGGGAGCTGAACATCCAGGGATATTCAATATTCAGGAGGGATAGACAGAAAGGAAAAGGAGGTGGGGTAACGTTGCTGGTTAGAGAGGAGATTAACACAATGGAAAGGAAAGACATTAGCTTGGAGGATGTGGAATCGGTATGGGTAGAGCTGCGAAACACTAAGGGGCAGAAAATGCTAATGGAAGTTGTGTACAGGCCACCTAACAGTAGTAGTGAAGTTGGGGATGGCATCAAACAGGATGGCGGCTGTCACTCTACTCAACAACGTACCTCGGTGACTGCCAATCACCCCGGACACTTATTATTTTTTTTTTTTATTCAAATCGTTTGCTATGTCGCTCTTCAAGGGAGATGCTAAATGCATTTCGTTGTCTCTGTACTGTACACTGACAATGACAATTAAAATTGAATCTGAATCTGAAACAGGAAATTAGAAATGGGTGCAACAAAGGTAAAACAGTTAAATGGGTGACTTCAATTTACATATAGATTGGGTGAATCAAATTGGCAGGGGTGCTGAGGAAGAGGATTTCTTGGAATCTATGTGGGATAGTTATCTAAATCAACATGTAGAGGAACCAACGAGAGAGCAGGCTATTTTAGACTGGGTATTGAGTAATGAGGAAAGGTTAGTTAGCAATCTTGTTGTACGTGGCCTCTTGGGCAAGAGTGACCATAATATGGTTGAGTTCTTCATTAGGATGGAGAGTACCATGGTTAATTCAGAAACAATGGTTCTGAACTTAAAGAAAGGTAACTTTGAGGGTATGAGACGTGAATTGGCCAAGATTGACTGGCGACTAATTCTTAAAGGGTTGACGGTGGATATGCAATGGAAGGCATTTAAAGACTGCATGGATGAACTACAAAAATTGTTCATCGCACTTTGGCAAAAGAATAAATCAGGGAAGGTAGTACATCCATGGCTAACAAGGGAAATCAGGGATAGTATCAAAGCAAAAGATGAAGTGTACAAATTAGCCAGAAAAAGCAGCATACCGGAGGACTGGGAGAAATTCAGAGACCAGCAGAGGACAAAGGGCTTAATTAGGAAAGGGAAAATAGATTATGAAAGAAAACTGGCAGGGAACATTAAAACTGACTTCAAAAGTTTTTTATAGACATGTGAAGAGAAAAAGATGAGTTAAAACGAATGTAGGTCCCTTGAGGTCAGAAACAGATGAATTGATCACGGGGAACAAGGACATGGCGGACCAATTGAATAACTACTTTTTTTCCATCTTCACTAAGGAAGCCAAATAATCTGCCGGAAATAGCAGGGGACTGTGGGTCAAAGGAGATCGAGGAACTGCTGGCGGAAATGCTCAGTGTTACTTAAAGCACATCCTGCAGCCTTTATAACAAGATTAATCGAAAATAGGAGCAAAGAGGTCCTTCTGCAGTTCTACAGAGCCCTAGTGAGACCACACCTGGAGTATTGCATGCAGTTTTGGTCCCCTAATTTGAGAAAGGACATTCTGGCTATTGAGGGAGTGCAGCGTAGGTTTACAAGTTTCCCGGGATGGCGGGACTGTCATATGCTGAGAGAATGGAGCAGCTGGGCTTGTACACTCTGGAGTTTTGAGGGATGAGAGGGAATCTCATTCAATCATATAAGATTGTTAAGGGCTTGGACACGCTAGAGGCAGGAAACATGTTCCCAATGTTGGGGGAGACCAGAACCAGGGGCCACAGTATAAGAATAAGAATAAGCCATTTAGAACGGAGACGAGGAAACACTTTTTCTCACAGCGAGTGGTGAGTCTGTGGAATTCTCTGCCTCAGAGGGTGGTGGCGGCAGTTTCGCTGGATGCTTTCAAGAGAGAGCTAGATAGGGTTCTTAAAAATAGCGGTGTCAAGGGATATGGGGAGAAGGCAGGAATGGGTACTGATTGGGGATGATCGGCCATGATCACATTGAATGGATCGAAGGGCCAAATGGCCTACTCCTGCACCTGCACCTATTGTCTATTTTCTATTGACTTTAGATGATGTTTGACCAGTCAGATCCCTTGATGTCCCTGTCTAGCTATTTATCTGTTTCATTTTTTTTTGGCCTGGCACAATTTCAGCAGCTCACAGATTTACAATTAACACACATGAGAAAACCCATTAGGTGACTAGCCATATCTGTCTTTGTGTAACTGATTTCATCAACCTCTCGATCCTTTAATTGTACCATCTTCATTATGTATCTATAAGTTATTTACTCCACTGTATCAAGGAAGTATCATTCTAGTACACGATTGACCATAGACAAAAAGTTGGTTTGTTGAGAAAATCTCAGGGTTTATGAGTTTATCTGGAAGAGCTGGTGAATGTGTTTCACTCATGCAACAATCTGGGGAACAAAAAAAAATTTGTTCGGCACGGACTTGTAGGGCCGAGATGGCCTGTTTCCGTGCTGTAATTGTTATATGGTTATGTGGTTATAATCTGTGCCATAGGTTCAATTGCTATTTGGAATGTATTCAAATTTGGTGGAGGCAAGGTTTTCTGTGGATTTTACAAGTTTCGTGAGCGCCCAAACTCCAGGGGTTCAGAGAAAAAATGTTAACTTCAACAATTCTTGTCATCTCCTCCCACATTTCCTTCAACTTCCATCTTATTCTTTTGAACGATACTAGACTTCTGCTCCCTAATTTCCTCGCATCCCGATGGCATGTTAAGGTGGATCATTTTTTATATGTGTAGGGTTTTACTGTACAACCACTGACCCCTTCATTGTTGACTTTGTTAAATGTAGCCTTATTGCAGTTTTTACTGTAGGCATCTTAACACAACATGTGAACAAATCTAATAATTTTTCTTGGAGGGAAACATTTCTATATTTCACGACATTTCACGATTCCCTGATTTACGCATCAGATTTAAATGGGGTATCAATGGCAGTTTCATTAAGAATGCCTGTTTTTCTAAAGGCTGTATTGTATAACAAATGGTTGTGAGTATATTTCTGGCAAGGTGTGTCAGATGTATTGGTATGCAGTGATACAATTCGTAAAAAGTGAAATGGTTCTGTATGATTATTTCATAGAATATTCAGAAAAGAATGCTCTAGAATCAGCAAATATAAAAATAGGATATCACCACTCTGTTTGCTAATTTCTTAATGTTCATTCACTGTATTTCCAGTGCACAGAGCTTTCAGGTTATATAAACAAATCTTGGCTGTCTGTAATGGGCCTGTCCCACTTAGGCGTTTTTTTAGCAGACTTCCGGCGACTGTCAAGTTGCCAGCAGTCGTCTGAAAATCCGGGAACTGGAACGGCAATTGTCAGAGGGTAACACGCACACACACACACACACACACACACACACACACACACACACACACACACACACACACACACACACACACACACACACACACACAAACATATCGCAAAGGCAAGTGGGACAGGGCAAGCGGGGGAGCACTGTCTAAAAAATTCCCATGGTGCAAAGCCAAGGTGATACAGACACACACCACGATGAACAGGAAGGTTGGCACTGTAATTAACACAGCTAAAGCACAGTGTACGGTAAGTCCTTTAAAAAGAGAGGGGGGAGAAGGGGGGAGAAGGAGGAAGAAGGGGGGAAAAGGGGGGAGAATGAGTGGAAACAACTTTTAAGAAGCCAGAGATTCACGGTTGTGACGTTCGGCGGATATTTAACAATACCGGTCGGTTCCTTATTCCTGAAAACTACTGCTTACCTTTTTTTCCCCCAATGAGCCAATGAAATTCACCTGTCAGGACCGGCTCCAACCTACGAGAACCTCTGAGAACCTTTGACCTCCTGGCAACCCACTAGGACCCCCTAGAGACCCACCTACGGCTCGAGAATTTGCGCTACTCTCCATGGCGATTTCATTCTAGTCGCCGCTAATTTTTCAACATGTTGAAAAATTCACGGCGACCATAATGAGGCCGCGACTAGTTCCCAAAATGTGGGAACTCCTCACGACCATGAAGGCAACTCCCTGGCAACCACCCATGAACATGTGACGACCATGTGGCTACTGCATAGTCTCCTGCAGTCGCCTAAAAAGTTGCCCATAAGCCTGTCTGAAGAAGAGTCCCACCCTGAAATGTCTCCTATTCAGTCCCTCCACAGATGCTGCCTGACTTAATGAGTTTTGCCAGCACTTTACATTTTGCTTATAATTTTAGCATTTGAAGTTTTTCGTGTCTCTAGGAAATCTCCCTGTTTTTAGGGAGAATGACATGCTTTAAATGCAGAACTAAAATCCTTAAGATGGAAGGCAGGATATCAGTGGTTGAAAGTTAGAAGTTATTTCGACAGGAAGGTAAAGTGAAATGAAATAATAAGTTGAGAAGAAGCCCATTCTGTGACATCAGGATGTCAAAAACTTGTCATCATGGTTGCCATCATATAGCAGTCATCATGTTGTAATTGAAGGAAACAGAATGGATAGATTTTACATGACATATCACAAATATTAATGGGCCATTGGCAAGATAATCTGTTTAGTAATAGTAATGATAAATAAATGTTGGCCTATCGCATGAAAATCTCAATTCATAAATCATCTCCTGATTACAATACAGGGGGGGCAGTCAATAGATTCTCCTTTGACTGTTATTTTGTAATCCTTGTAAAGCAGCTTAACTAATTATATCTGCCTTTATCTGATTCTCTTAATCTGCCTTTGCAAAGATTAGGGAAGGCATATGAGGGCATAGATGAAAGACATGATTATCAGTTTATAACATAAGGGTGCATCATTATTGCATCTTGCATCATAATCAGATATTAGGCCGTGTGGGCAAACTCTTGGAAATTAAGGGTTTCAGATCATCATTCAAAGTAACCAGGAAGCGCTTCTAAGATAAGATCCAAACTTCTTGTATATCATTGCAGAGAAGCTTCAACCATTAAAGTCGCAGCAGAGGGAAGTGCTGGGAGGAGCATAGTTTGATTTAAAACTAAATACTGGATGCAACATGCTGATGAAATCACTACATAGAGACAAGAGCAGACTGGGGAGCAGTCTTGCCAGTGAGTCAGCCATTCAGGTCGTACTTCAGTAATTTTATGAATAAGACCTGGACTACCACCTCATACAGCACTGCAAGAGAACTGCAGTGTCAGTGTTGTCACCTTCCAGGTGAACCATTTGTTTCCCAGGTGGTCTAAAAAAAATATATTTCGATGAAGGCCAATGGAGTTCTCTTCATTGACATCTTCACAATATATTCCTTAACGAGCATTACTAAAATCAGATTATCAGATTCAGATTCAGATTCAGATTCAATTTTAATTGTCATTGTCAGTGTACAGTACAGAGACAACGAAATGTATTTAGCATCTCCCTGGAAGAGCGACATAGCAAACGATTTGAATAAATAATAATAAGTGTCCCGGGGGGGGGGGTGGTGGTGATTGGCAGTCACCGAGGTACGTTGTTGAGTAGAGTGACAGCCGCCGGAAAGAAGCTGTTCCTCGACCTGCTGGTTTGGCAACGGAGAAACCTGTAGCGCCTCCCGGTTGGTAGGAGGGTAAACAGTCCATGGTTGGGGTGAGAGTAGTCCTTGGCGATGGTGAGCGCCCTCCGCAGACAGCGCTTGCTTTGGACAGACTCAATGGAGGGGAGCGAGGAACCGGTGATGCGTTGGGCAATTTTCACCATCCTCTGCAATGCCTTCCGGTCGGAGACAGAGCAGTTGCCATACCATACTGTGATGCAGTTGGTAAGGATGCTCTCGATGGTGCAGCGGTAGAAGTTCACCAGGATCTTATTTGGTATGTGGTTGGTACGTTCCTGCCCACCTCGCTGTATACAGGTTAGGTCCATGCACCCAGTGTTACGACATTTCACCAATATCTTCCTAAGTTTAGTTTAGTTTGGTTTGGTTTATTGTCACGTGGAGCTAGGTACAGTGAAAAGCTTTTGTTGCATCCTAACTAATCAATGAAAATACAACATGATTTCAAATGAGTCATCCACAGTGTACAGATTAACAATAAAGGGAATAACATGAATAACATTTAGCGCAAGATGAAGCCAGTAAAGCCTGATCAAAGATAGTCTGTGCAATCACATCTTTTGCTCTCCTGACCAAAGGAGTGATATGTTTGTAATAAATAGGTGTGGTCAGTATTTGTCATTTTGGTTCCTGAGTTGTTTGGATTCTCCTATGTAGATATATCAAATTGAGGGGAATTCATTGTCATGTATATCTTTCTTAAACTTTGACTGGAGAGATATTAAAAGATGGAATCAATTTGGCGGAATGGAATTCCTAATTCTCAAGACAAGTAATCATGTATTTGGGTTTAAGATGAGAAAAAATGTTGTTCGGGCAAAGGGTTTGAACCTATTTGTATCATTTGAGTTACTTATTTGTTTGTTTTCCTTTGTGTTTTATTTTCATTTTTTATTGCTTACAAGTTTATTTGTGTTTGTATTTTTTAACATGTTTAATAAAAAAAACAAAAAACCTTTAGACTTCCCTACCTCAGCATGCTTGCAATATTTAATTTGTATATTCAACACTGATGTTACCAAATTTTTGAATTGTAAGGGATTCTTGGGGCACAGTGGAGTTAATGAAAATAGTTTTTTTTTTTTTTTTAATCAAAAAATTTATTCAATTATTAAAAAATAATATTTACACTACAATAAAACAAGCCAGAACCCACCACCATAAATACAATACAAACATATATCCATACTAAACTATTATACAATTATGATACAATCCTTATTGAGGATACATTCAACACCCTGCGGAGCCCAGCAGTCCCGGAACTCCCTCAGATTGCCCACAGACAGGGCGTATTCCCTTTCTAATCCCACCCGGGCACGGACGTAACCCCGGAAAAGGGGCAGGCAGCTGGCTCGGTTAGAGCCCTCCGCCGCCTGGCGCCATGAATGAAAATAGTATTGGGTGGGCCCCTCTCGGTCATGACTGACCATGGGTGATGCATCCTGGTTGGATGCAAGTCTGGGCGATGTCATATGGAGGTACACAAAAATACTGGAGAAACTCAGCGGGTGCAGCAGCATCTATGGAGCGAAGGAATAGGCAAAGTTTTGAGCCGAAACCCTTCTTCAGACTGATGAGGTGTCACATGGAGGACAGGCTGTTGCCCATGCAGCACGTCCCCCCTCTCCACGTCGCTGATCGATCCAAAGGAACAGCAGGGCCGTTACAGTTTGGCACCAGTGCCGTCACAGGAGCTGCCAGAGCGAGGTTGTAGACAACGACGAACTGCCTTAGGGGCTCCGACTCCCGATTTTCTTGAGTTTTACTCCTGGAGCCTTTTCCAGGACTGGATATGGCCACAAGGCAGTGGAGGTTTTAAATCAGAGTTTTCCCTCTCCTAGATGGACTGCCTTCCCAGGCTGACGAGCCCCATCTGAAAATATTCTGTAATAATCCTGAGATTGGGTGTCCCGTTCCTTCATCTTACTTATATTCTTGTTATCTAACAGCAGCAAATCTCAAGTGGTTAAACATAGAAACATAGAAATTAGGTGCAGGAGTAGGCCATTCGGCCCCTCGAGCCTGCACCGCCATTCAATATGATCATGGCTGATCATCCAACTCAGTATCCCGTACCTGCCTTCTCTCCATACCCTCTGATCCCCTTGGCCACAAGGGCCACATCTAACTCCCTCTTAAATATAGCCAATGAACTGGCCTCAACTACCCTCTGTGGCAGAGAGTTCCAGAGATTCGCCACTCTCTGTGTGAAAAAAGTTCTCCTCATCTCGGTTTTAAAGGATTTCCCCCTTATCCTTAAGCTGTGACCCCTTGTCCTGGACTTCCCCAACATCGGGAACAATCTTCCTGCATCTAGCCTGTCCAACCCCTTAAGTTGTGTTCGGTCTATGGTGCAGATAGTGTTCACTCTTGTCATGTTCAGTTCTTCCATGCCCAATTGAACTTCACATCGTTTCATACTGAACTAAATTTAAATCTTTTTTCTTCTATTTGCAAGAATTCCACTGAGACGTAGAATTCATAATGTCTGTCTTGTCTTTAGCGCCATTTGTGAGAACCACTAATACTGGGTAACCAGGGATATGAAGCATTTATGGCTTCCAAGTAAAAAAACCAACAGACTGCGATTGTGATATAAGCATTGTTGCAACTCTAGGCTTTCATGATGAACATTTTACATTAAGGAGGTTCTGGTAACATAAAAGTAAAGATGTACAAAATGTAAAAAACAGAACTCTAATCAAAGCAAGAGTTCAAATTGAAGTTAGGTAATTATTTGCAGTTATTAGAATGATTAAGGCAATAATTTTCATAAATATTTAAAACTGTTTATCATTTTGCAATCCAGATATATTATAAAAATATTGAATTATTTATTAGTAAAGCAAAATCTCTCAATTGAAAAATCTGTTGACTCTATTGCACATTTTGTACATCAGAGCTATCAATGCCTAACAATGTCTCAACCCTTAAGGCTAGGACTTGAAACCCACATTTACCAGTACCAGAACGATCTCGCACCTCAAGCGTGCAGTTAAAGTCCCCCCCAAGGAAGACACACTCTCCCCGATCAATAGTGCTCAACAGAGCACTCACCTCCTGAAGTAGGCCGGCCTGCATCGTGCCGGAGCTGGGGACATACACGTTAATGAAATGAAACGGCATGCCGTCCAGGCTCACGGCCAGATGGAACAAACGTCCTGGCACAACTTCTTGCACTTTTATAACATTGGGCAGGAAATTCTGAGCCAACAGAATGGCCACCCCGCTCGAATTTGAGCTAAGATGACTCATATAGACCTCACCTTCCCACTCCAATCTCCAGGTGGGTTCATCAGTGACAACAGTATGCGTCTCCTGCAGAAAACACACTGCAAATTTCCCCTCCCTAAGGACCGATAAAAGCTGGAATCTGCGAAAACTCGCTCTACTCCCGTTTAAGTTTAATGTAGCTAGCGTGAATGCACTGGCACATTAAATTGAAACCCTCACACTTCTCCTCGTGGGCTCTGTAGCCCTCTCTCTCAGGAACTCCAAAAAGTCCCTAAGCTGGCACTGCTCAGAGTCAGGAAGATCACTATCCTTGGTGGCAAGGATAGCCTCGAGAGTTTTAACTAAGACCGGCAGATCAGCCCACCGTCTCTTAGCAGCCTCAATCTTTGTCCTGCTGGTACGGCTTGTTTTTAG
Organism: Leucoraja erinaceus; assembly: GCF_028641065.1. NCBI lineage: Eukaryota > Metazoa > Chordata > Chondrichthyes > Rajiformes > Rajidae > Leucoraja > Leucoraja erinaceus. Next base: position 172,067 of record NW_026575660.1, read on the forward strand.
AAACTCCCGCACCTCACACATAACAATTGCATGAGACTCGTCCTTGGATCCTGGGCTATCGTCCAAGTTACTCGCACCTGACACAACACGCTCAGCATCACCAAGGTCATTTTCAGAAGTCGAAAGACCAGAGCTCTCTGGAATTTCGCTAACCCCTCCACACAAAACGGCCCCATCACTCTCCCCCTCCTCCGACATGACACCACCCCCAGGATCAATGCCGGGGAAGGGTCCCGAAGCCCCTATCCGCATCACGCAGCCCACTGCCTGGCTGGGCTCCTGCGCTCTGTCCTCACCCTCTACACCTGCGCCTGGGGAAGAAAAAACAAGAGGCACCCCCAGGGTCTGTGGTAAACTGGCACCCCCAGAATCTGAAAGAGGATCACTGCCTGAAATAGCTCCGACCTCCACAGCACCTAAAGCACCCCCTCCACTGGCAACACCCAGAGGCTCTTCACTTGCTTTTTTACTCTCCCCTGCCAACTCAGCTGGTAGCACAATACACACCTCAGCACCTCCATTGGCTCTAATATTGAGCACAGATTGGTACACCATTCACCCCCCCCCCCCCCCCCCCCCCCCCTGGTCTGACTCTGCTCATTCCCCGTCTCAGGGTCCGCACTACCAGGGGAGCTTACCCCACCCTCCTGCGTGCTAACACCCTCAGTAGGCCTCTGAAACGAGGGGACCTCCTCTGACCCAGAGGACACACCCCCAGGGGAGCCAAGATCAACACACGACGAGATCCCCCCCTCGGAGGGCCCCTGAGACAAAAGGACATCCCCCCGCCCAGAGGACACAACTCCAGAGGGGTCTACCCCATCACCTGACCCTGTGGTACCTTCGAGAGATCCCTGAGGTAGAAGCTCAACCTCCAACCCAGACAACGTCATTTCCTGACCTCCAACCACATCGGTGGTGGAAGGTCTGGAAAACTCCACCCCCCTAACTTTGGACCCACGTCTTTGCTCTTCCTCGCCAGGCCCAATCCTCCTTTTAGTCCCACTAGCATGCGGAGGTGTGGTAACCTCCATAAGGAGAGGGTCTTCCTCCTCCACACTACCCCCCGCCTCCTTACCACCCACGCGTTTTATCTTCTCTACCCCCGTCAGAGCCACCTCAGCTCCTTGCTGGGCCACGGCAGTTGCACTCTGGACCCCCCCGGAGCTGACAGGCGCCCCTTGGGTGATCTCCGCACTCGGCAGTTGCACACCCGCTTGCTTTTGACTCGCTTGGGTGGTCTTTATCTGATTTTTCTTCTTCTTCTTCTATTTCTCCCATTTCTCTCCCCCCTCCCCCTGTGCCTCACCTTCAGCCACCCCCACAGGTTCAGGATGTAGGGGGCGGGGGCCCTTGCTGCCCTGGGTCCCCAAGGCAGACATTGCAGACCCAGAAGGGCTATCCCCGCTGCCCCGGATCACCGAGGCAGAGCCGGCAGCCCCTGCCAGGTCAGCGATTCCACCCCGCCCCTCCGAGACATGACGAGCAACCCCTGATGGGCCAGCAGTGCATTCCTGGTCCGCTGTGCTAGAAGTTCTAGCAGCGACCCCGTGATTAGGACATTCCCTACGGAGATGTCCATAACCACCGCACGCATGACACCGTGCCTTTCCATAACTCCATCGCACGTTTCTAGGGAGACCCCTACACTCCACCTCGAAACTCCCCTCATCACCTTCCCCCTCCCCCACCTTCACGAACACCCTCCTTTTGAAACCTCCCTTTTTCCTCCAGGTCCCCCCCAGGGTGCATGAGCCTAAAGCACTTAGACCGCACCTCTCCAATCTGAGACAGGTGTGGAATGAGTGTCGCATCCGGAATACATGTAGGGCAACTCAGTAGGAGAACCGGTCTCACCCTGGACACCCATGGGTCCACCTGTATATGGACCCCCCCACTGAAATCCCGCTCTCCAACATTGTGGCCACATCCTCCCGGGTCTTCAATATCATCTCAACCTTTCCCCTGTCAAGCTTGGAAGAGACAATAGCCCCCCTCCCAAGAAGGGCATTCATAGCCTTCGTAATTGCTCCCCTGGACATCTGGGGCCCAGTTTGAACCGAGATACCAAAACTGTCCCAGTCCAAGTCAACATGAGGCTCATGTTCAGATGTCCTCGCTTCCACTGCTGATGTCACTACTGCGTAGCTCCTCGCCTTCGGCCTAGCCCCCGCCATCGCCATCCAGACAGAGGCACAAACCAGCTCCCGGCACTCCAGCAGCTCAGCAAATTAATTCCCAGGGAGAGTCACAGTCCAAAGCAATCCTCAAAAAAACAAAGTCCTCCAGCTGAAGAAAGAAAATTCCCAAACTCATTCACATCAGAAACAGCCCACCCTGTCTTGCCGAATGCAAAAGCACCTTCTCTCTCTCTCTCTCTCTCTCCCTCTCTCTCTCTCTCTCCTCTCTCTCTCTCTCTCTCTCTCTCTCTCTCTCTCGCTCTCTCTTTCACATTTTATTTCTGAAGTGTTGATCCTGTGACCCTCCATCAATGTGTCTGCTTTTTTCTTGATTCCAAGCACCTTCTTCTCACCAGGAGAGTGTCCTACCAGTGCCTGATGCAATTCTTGACATCTCTCTCTCTCTGGCTGCTACAGACTGAATAGAAATGGCATAAAGAAAGAACAGGCTTCTTCATTGATCGAGGTGAGCAATCTCATTCTACTGAGTGGGGCCATGGCAGCATTGACTCATCATCTAGGTTCAGATGTGAGTCAAAGGCCAACAAGAGCTCTGGTATACTGGTATCTGACCTCCAGCATTGCAGCTATCTGCTGAAATGCTTTATGCCAAGTGTGTAAATCCAGCAAGCCATTAGTACAGTCAGCCTAATGACTCACATTTTAATTTATTTATAAAATCCCCATAAATTTGCAGATGTTTGCCATGATACCTGATCCTTTGCAACTCATAGCTCTGTCGAAGGGTCCTTGACCTTTAATCTGAAGCATCAACTTTGGTTCTCTCCCCACAGATGCTCCCTGACCCATTTTCGGCATTTCCACTTTTTGTTATGGATTGCCAGGATCTGCACCTTTATCGAAAATAGCAGTTGTGTTCATTTGGGGTGAGAGAAGGAGTCGCAGAAGAGGTAGTAATCATGTTGAGAGTGATTCAATTGCATAGTTGTGACAAAAACAGCAGATAAATCAAGAGGTTAAAACATGAGAAGGATCTTGAAGAAGAGATGTTAGGAAGTATTAAGAAAGCCACAGTTAAAGGGTATGTAGTCAATAAAGGAACTATTGATAGATGTAAGAAGCAGCTGTTCAAATCACAACATGGGCTGCCGGCAGCCTGAAGCCGCGGTCTGCAGAGCTCCAGCTGGCGAGGCGTCTGCAGCCCGGGATCCCTCGTGGGGGACCTGAGAGAAGAAGAAGACACCACTGCCGGCCCGCGGCCAACTTCTACCGCGGGCCCGGCGTGGACTTACCATCACCCCTGGAGGGGAGCTACGACTGCCGGCCCTGCGGTCTGCGGTGCTTCTGGCTGCGGCGCGGCAGAAACTTTAAATCTTCGACCGCCGGCCTGCGGCCTACACCATCCTGAAACCGCGGTCTCCGGTGGGGAAGAGCCGACTCTGGACTTACCTGGACTTTTTACCTTGTCTGCACATCTACATCTGGACGCCCGCATGGTATTGAGTTAATCAAACAAATACTGTTCTCTACTAGAAGATCAACCAGTCACTTGATCCATATGGTTTGGAAAATATAGAGACAAGGACCACCAGTTCCCTGATATGGACATCATTGCAGATATATTTATTCAGGGTAAATGTGATCGATCCATAAGGCATTACAGAACGGTTGGCCACATAGAGAGGAGCATAATAAGCCACAGGCAAACAACTGAGACAAAGTCTATGTGAAACGGATTCCAAAAAATATCTTGAGAGACACATTGAAATTGCTAGCCATCACACACTAATTCAGGATTAAAAAGCTCTCCCATCGTAGTAATTGCTGAGATGCTGCTTGCAGGAAGAGTGAACGAAGGATTAATGTGGGCTATTTGGATCGCAATAGAATAGGTGAGCATGCCATTTGTAACAAAGGAAACACGAATAAACAAAGAGTGATCAATGGATTGGTGTGAATGCCATTAACGGAGCATAACATTGGTTGGAGAAGATCTTCACAAAGATTCCACACTCCTCCTGTCAGGGAACAAAGGGAGAAAATAATACATAGCCAAAACTGGATTAAGTTTGGATTAACATTCAATGGGACGTATAGGGATAGGGAGGTATGGGTACACTTTAGCAGTCTGCACTGATCCTGTGACTAAGAAGCCTTCATGCTACTGCTATTAAATTAAGAAGAAGTAAAGGTATAATGACAGATAGAAGGACGTAGGAATAATCTTTCCTCTTCAATTCGGTTCCAATGAAAAAAGATTATCTCTTCATTCTTTTCAGATGAATGGTTTCTGCATAGAAGAACTACGCCTGGATACAATAGAGTAAAGTCTGCAAATGGATGACTGCACACTTTCTCTGCCATAACCTTGTGCAGCTTCAAATCTCTTTCATGTCTTATAAAGATTGTGGCTTAACTTTCATGTAGCCATTCTTCTCCTTCAATCGAGTGGGCTCAAGTTGCAGAGTTTCCAGTATAATTACAGGGAAATCTTTGGTTCACAGTACACGATTGGACTCTACAGTCTGCAGAGTTTGACGTTGGGGTGGAAGCATGAATCAGGTGTGGGTCTAAAAACCTCTGCACAGTAATAGAAACATAGAAACATAGAAAATAGGTGCAGGAGTACTTCGAGCCTGCACCGCCATTCAATATGATCATGGCTGATCATCCAACTCGGTATCCTATACCTGCCTTCTCTCCATACCCCCTGATCCCTTTAGCCACAAGGGCCACATCTAACTCCCTCTTAAATATAGCCAATGAACTGGCCTCAACTACCTTCTGTGGCAGAGAGTTCCAGAGACTCACCACTCTCTGTGTGCATAATGGTTTTCTCATCTCGGTCCTAAAAGATTTCCCCCTTATCCTTAAACTGTGACCCCTTGTCCTGGACTTCCCCAACATCGGGAACAATCTTCCTGCATCTAGCCTGTCCAACCCCTTAAGAATCTTGTAAGTTTCTATAAGATCCCCCCTCAATCTTCTAAATTCTAGCGAGTACAAGCCGAGTCTATCCAGCCTTTCTTCATATGAAAGTCCTGCCATCCCAGGAATCAATGTGGTGAACCTTCTCTGTATTCCCTCTATGGCAAGAATGTCTTTCCTCAGATTAGGAGACCAAAACTGTACACAATACTGCAGGTGTGGTCTCATAAGGCCCTGTACAACTGCAGTAGAACCTCCCTGCTCCTATACTCAAACCTTTTGCTATGAATGTTAACATACCATTCGCTTTCTTCACTGCCTGCTGCACCTGCATGCCTACTCCTTCTTAAACACTTTGCCTACTTACAATCACTGGTGTACCATGACAACCAGGTCTCGTTGCATCTCCTTCAGGTGTGGAATTTACTATTAGCAGCATGCTCAATGGCCCCCATAGCAGAAGTGTCCACGTCGCGGTGCTGGAAACTGCAAGTACCCTGAGCCAATTCTGCTACCACCATCTTCTATTGTGACGTGATGGCTTCCACTGATTGTCACCGGAAGCTTGCATTCTTTTCAGGACAGATGATGTCAGTGAGGTTTTAAGATGAGTTCATTTTAAGATACTGTTATTTGTTTTTAAATCTCTGAATGGGCTCGCCCCGCCTTACCTCTCTGAGCTGCTCCACCCATACGCTCCTGCCCGGCTGGTCAGCTGCTCCTGGAGGTACCGAGGTCTAGTCGGAGGCTCAGAGGGGATAGAGCCTTCTCTGTTGCTGCTCCGGCACTCTGGAACACCCTGCCATTGCACATCAGACAGGCCCCCTCACTGTCCATCTTCAAATCCAGTGTTAAAACACATTTGTACTCCCTGGCTTTTGACCATGCCTGAGGCTTTGCTTCTGTTTTTGGTGTTTTTGATGTTTCTTTATTTTACATGTCTTTTCCTACTATTTCTTTTGATTGTTATTTTTGGTGTGTATTAACTTTTTGTCAATGATTAGTGATGTACAGCACTTTGTTGCAGCTATGTTTGTTTTTAAAGTGCTCTATAAATAAATTATTATTATTATTATTTTTATTATTAACATTTGTAACAAGATGGACATGAAAAGAAGAACACGCTCAATAGCATCGCAATCATACTGGCGGACAATGTGCTGGAGGTCATCAGTTCTGGCATCAGAATTGTCAGGAACATTGAATCTTCTTGATATTCTTAATGGACTGACCAGAAACCTCAGCAGTGTTAAACTTTATTGGACATATGGGGACATTGTTTTTGTTCATGGAGTGTCTATTTTAGCTTCACCCAGCAGATCACTTTGTCATTTTGGGTGCTATCTTTACAACATAAGGAATGTCCTTGAAATTTTCAATTAAAAAATATCCTAATTAACCAAATGTTTTGCCCACATTTAGCTGAAGGCAAATGCACTAAATGCTCATTAGCAGAAAAAAGGTCAATTTTGGAGAATTAGCAGTCTTTGTTCATGAGACTGCCAACTTGATGACAAATTAATGCTTTCATCTAACAAGGATTAGGAAAAAAACATGACTTATTATTCCATGAATTGTGATTCTTTTTAATCAGGAGTTTCTTACATTTCCACTAAAACACATCCCTTCAAAGGATGGTCGACAAAAATGCTGGAGAAGCTCAGCGGTTGAGGAGGCATCTATGGAGCGAAGGTGACGTTTCGGATCGAGACCCTTCTTCATTTCCTTCAAAGGATCTCATTGCATTATATTAGGTGACAGGTTAAAACGGTAACAAATATAGTTTGTACACAAAAATGCTGGAGAAACTCAGTGGGTGCAGCAGCATCTACTGCATCCGCTGCTCTAGATGCCAGCTGATTTACATCGGTGAGACTAAGCGGAGGTTGGGAGATCGTTTCGCTGAACACCTCGGCTCAGTCCGCAAGAACCTACCTGAACTCCCGGTGGCTCAGCACTTCAACTCCCCCTCCCATTCCCAATCCAACCTCTCTGTCCTGGGTCTCCTCCATTGCCAGAGTGAGCAACACCGGAAATTGGAGGAACAGCACCTCATATTCCGCCTGGGCAGCCTGCGTCCGGTGGGCATGAACATTGAATTACCCCAATTTTGCTAGCCCTTGCTGTCTCCTCCCCTTCCTTAACCCTTGAGCAGTCTCCTCCCATCCCCCCGCCCTCAGGCTCCTCCTCCTCCCTTTTTCCTCCTTCTCCCCCCCCCCCCCCCCCCGCCCCCTATCAGTCTGAAGAAGGGTTTCGGCCCGAAACGTCACTTATTTCCTTCGCTCCATAGATGCTGCTGCACCCGCTGAGTTTCTCCAACATTTTTGTGTACCTTCGATTTTCCAGCATCTGCAGTTCCTTCTTGAACAAATATAGTTTGCCTGTTTTTCACAACTGCAATGCTTTGTTATTAACCTATTGCATTTGTATCTCAAAATATATGCTTTCAGGGATTGCTAGTACTTCTGGGTTAGAATTGCACACAACAGCAGTACAACTCATTATATTTTGAAGAATTCTGTTTTGAACTGCATGGAACAACCCAGAACCTTGGGCTCTAGGAGTGCAGGTACATAGTTCTTATCACAGGTAGTTCTGATCCTCCAGGCGAGAAGGCCTGAACATCAGGCCGTCCATAGCGGCAACTGCGGAGGGTTCATAGGCCCTGATCATGCGTGAACAATGAGGAAGATGACTCAACTTTATTGCCTTCCCTCACAGTGGGAAACATTGATACCTCTGTGGGGGATGTTCAGGTTATACTCATGAGACCAACTTCGGGAGCTCCAGGCCACAGGAGCTTTGACCACCCCAATGCGGGAGCTTCAATCGCCCCGACGGATGGTTCGACTGCCCCGACCGCGGGAGAATAAAGAGGAAGAAGGTTGGACTTTATTTCATCTCAGTGAGGAATGTGGGGAATCCGCTGTGGTGGATGTTTATCACAATTCGCATATCACAGGACCTTAATTGGTACACGTGACAATAAAAGAGCTTTGAAAACTTTGAAGTGCAGGAGGATGAGGGGTGATCTTATAGAGGTGTATAAAGTCATAAGAGGAATAGATTGGATAGATGCACAGAGGCTATTGCCATAGTAGGGGAATTGAGAACCAGAGGACATAGGTTTAAGATGAATGGGGAAAGATTTAAGAGGAAGCAAGTTGGGCCAAAGGTTCTGTTTCCACGCTGTATGACTCTATCTATGACTTTATCCCAATATGCATATAAGTTCTAGGATCACTCCATAACTACCATATGTCACAAGTCCCTGACCAGATCTCTGATGATGAACAGAAACTCATTCTGTTCTTCTGAGGTCATTGCCAGTTGTTTTTTGTTTCAAAGTGCTGTTTGGACTGTGCCTTTTCTTCTTTTTCTTCTTCTTCTTTCGTGTGGCGTGCACAGCATAAAGTTGTTGGCCAACTTGTTCTATTTGATCTTCCATTTGTGCATGTCGAGTTGATTGCATTACTCGAAACAGGGCGGACCACGTGAAGGTTGCAATCTTCCACCCCGACTCTGCCTCCGTTTCCTTTGACATCTTTAACTGGATGGGCTCCTATTTGGTAATTCACTCCTTTGATCAACTTCACTGTCAGATGATCTATAATATAACCATATAACCATATAACAATTACAGCACGGAAACAGGCCATCTCGGCCCTACAAGTCCATGCCGAACAAATTTTTTTTCCCCTTAGTCCCACCTGCCTGCACTCGTACCATAACCCTCCATTCCCTTCTCATCCATATGCCTATCCAATTTATTTTTAAATGATACCAATGAACCTGCCTCCACCACTTCCACTGGGAGCTCATTCCACACCGCCACCACTCTCTGCGTAAAGAAGTTCCCCCTCATATTACCCCTAAACTTCTGTCCCTTAATTCTGAAGTCATGTCCTCTTGTTTGAATCTTCCCTATTCTCAAAGGGAAAAGCTTGTCCACATCAACTCTGTCTATCCCTCTCATCATTTTAAAGACCTCTATCAGGTCCCCCCTTAACCTTCTGCGCTCCAGAGAATAAAGACCTAACTTATTCAACCTATCTCTGTAACTTAGTTGTTGAAACCCAGGCAACATTCTAGTAAATATATTGGGGACCAGAAAATGTGCAGGGGATTCTACTGGTGTTTAATGCACACTAGTTCTATGTTATCCTGCATTTGCATCAACTCCCTACATACTAGGGGTGATTTAACATAGAAGCATAGAAACATAGAAAATAGGTTCACTGAGACTAATTAACCTACAAACCCCCACAACATGGGAGGAAACCGGAGCACCCGGAGGAGACCCATGGGAGAATGGGAGATACTACAGGGAGAATGTGCCAACTCCTCACATACAGCAAGGATTGAATCTGGGCCTCTGGTGCTGTGAGATTACAGCCCTACCAGCTGATATTCTCCCAGCATCTTCCTCTTTTCTGATTAAAAGCTCCCTATTCATCATCAATAATCTTCCAAACTACATTTGGAGCTTTCCTCTGCCGTTAACCACACACTCAGATGATGATTGCAGCTCCTCTCCTATCCAACCATCAAACCACTGAAGCAAAATTAATGCCCAGTGCCCATTCATTATAGCTCTCTCTCACCCTCTAACTTACTCTGCCCATTACTTTGACCACTCTGTCTATGAATGCTTGGGAATATGTGAGGAAAACCACTTCACTTGTGAAAACAAAGTACAAGGAACTGCAGATGCTGGAATTTTGAGCAAATCACAAAGCTCAAGGGTAACTCAGTGATTCAGGCAGCATTTCTGCAGGACATAGAAAGGCAATGTTTTGGGTATTATCTTGTGAAAAGCCTGTTCAGTGGAACAGTGGGAAGGCAGGTTTTAATGAACTGAAATACGTTAAAGATAAAGGTTGATTTATCATGAAATTCAAGCATCCAGTTCTTCACAAAGTTTTCTTCCTTTCTGGGAACGATTGTATGATTCTGGATATGATTCCTGACCTAGTGATTGTTGCATCATCTTCTTAAGAAGAATGAGAAATGGAATTGGACAGACATTAAAACAGACTTTCATGTGCATTTGAGTAATGACCAGTTCACTATTATACAATAAAAATAATAAAGCTGCTATGTGATATTTCCAGTTATTATCTAGGCACAGTCATGTCAAGTGTATAATAATGGTATTTGATTCACAAATTCTCAGCTAAATTAATGACTACCTACAAATCGAAAAAGAATCACAAGCAATTATTTTTGATTTAGAAACATAGAAATTAGGTGCAGGAGTAGGCCATTCGGCCCTTCGAGCCTGCACCGCCATTCAATATGATCATGGATGATCATCCAACTTAGTGTCCTGTACCTGCCTTCTCTCCATACCCCCTGATCCCTTTAGCCACAAGGGCCACATCTAACTCCCTCTTAAATATAGCCAATGAACTGGCCTCAACTGCCTTCTGTGGCAGAGAATTCCAGAGATTCACCACTCTCTGTGTGAAAAATGATTTTCTCATCTTGGTCCTAAAATATTTCTCCCTTATCCTTAAACTGTGACCCCTTGTTCTGGACTTCCCCAACATCGGGAACAATCTTCCTGCATTTAGCCTGTCCAACCCCTTAAGAATTTTGTAAGTTTCTATAAGATCCCCCCTCAATCTTCTAAATTCTAGCGAGTACAAACCGAGTCTATCCAGTCATTCTTCATATGAAAGTCCTGACATCCCAGGAATCAGCCTGGTGAACCTTCTCTGTACTCCCACTATGGCAAGAATGTCTTTCCTCAGATTAGGAGACCAAAACTGTACGCACTACTCCAGGTGTGGTCTCACCAAGACCCTGTACAACTGCAGTAGAACCTCCCTGCTCCTACACTTCAAAGATTTGAAGTAAATTTACTGGTTCCTAATGAGGAGACATTTTGATCTTGCTATGGATCATGATTATTGGGAATCCTGGATCACGTAGCATAATTTCCACCAATGGATGAATCTAGGATGCAAAGATGGGCAACTTTGTTGAAAGTATGTTTTTAAAAAAAATGTTTTAAAGCAAAATATAATTGTTGACACAATGTTGTTCAGATGATTACATGACGTATTATGAAACCACTGACTCCCATAGCTATCTAGACTACACATCTTCCCACCCTGCTTCCTCTAAAGACTCTATCCTCTACTCCCAATTCTTCCGTCTATGCCGCATCTGCACCCAGGATGAGGTGTTCCATACCAGGTCATTGGAGATGTCCTCTTTCTTTAGGGAATGGGCGTTTCCCCTCTTCCATTATAGATGAGTTTCTCACAAGGGTCTCCTCGATATTCCGCAGCTCTGCTCTTGCTCCCCCTCCCCCCATTCGTAACAAGGACAGAGTCCCCCTTGTCCTCACCTTCCACCCCATCGGACGTCACATACAGCATATAACCTTCCAACATTTTCGCCACCTCCAACGGGATTCCACTATTGGCCACATCTTCCCATCTCCACCCCTTTCGGCTTTCCGCAGAGACCGTTCCCTCCACAACTCCCTTATCAACTTGTCCCTTCCCACCCAAACCACTCCCTCCCCAAGTACTTCCCCCTGCAACCGCAGGAGATGCAATACCTGTCCCTTTATCTCCCCCGTCGACTCCATCCAACACCACCGCTCAGTCCGCCTTAACCTACCTGATCTCCTGGTTGCTCAGCACTTTAACTCCTACTCTCATCCCCAATCTGACTCTTCTGTCCTGGACCTCCTCCATTGTCAGAGTGAGGCCCAGTGCAAATTGGAGGAACAACACCTCATATTTTGCTTGGGTAGCTTACACCCTAGCAGTATGAACATTGACTTCTCTAACTTCAAGTAGCCCTTACTTTCCCTCTCTCTCCATCCCCTCCCACTTCTCCCACCAGGCTTACTGTCTCCGACTACATTCTGCACTCTGTCCCGCCCAATCCTCTGACATCAGTCTGAAGAATGGTCTCAATCCGAAACGTCATCCATTCCTTCCCTCCAGAGATGCTGCCTGTCCCGATGAGTTACTCCAGCATTTTGTGTCTAGCTTTGACATTTCATGTTGATAAGGAAGATTTGATTTTCAAACTGCAAGTTGCAGATGGGATACATTTTACTGTTATAGCCAATGAAATTTGCTCAAGTGAGTCAGCAAGATGCGTTGTTAATCTTTGAGATGATGGGTTATCCTGAGCAAGTATCCAAATTAATATGTTCAGACAATCATAAATTTATATTGTCAATAGAACAAGATTGTTTAAATTTGGAACATTAAGTAATTTCACCAAATGTTCTTCAAAGGAGGATTTTAATCTGACTACATGCTACACGAGATAGACTTGAAAGAGGCAATATCAATATTCACAAATCATTGCCACAACCATGTACATGGCCTACTCGACTGTTTCAATGAGTACATTTAATTGTTCAAAAACAAGTATTCTGGAGATCACTACCCTGGAGATCCTACATTTTAAACTTATGCCTTACACTTAATATTCATTTTGCAGTACCTCATCCCTTTTCCAAATTTGAAACATAGAAACATTTAGGTGCAGGAGCCGACATGCCCTTCGAGCCTGCACCGCCACTTCTGATCATGGCTGATCACCGTCTCAGTTAGAGACCGCCATACCCCCTGATGCTAGCACGGGTTTCTGTCCTCTTAAATATAGCCAGTGCTGGCCTCAAACACCCTCTGTGGCAGAGAGTTCCAGAGACTCTCTGTGTGCTGCCACATGCACAAATAATTCTGTCTGTCACCGTCCCCCCACACAGATGCTGCAAGATGCCCCCCACCCTCCCTCCTAACTGATTGTCACGTTTTTAAAATGGCAACCTACTCAGTTTTGGCAACACTTAATGTTTCACTGCAGAAGTACTCCCATTTCAACTGGGCTGCATGTATCCTGATTCAATTCTCAGATCGGAGCCAGGTGACCCATTGTTCTTATTTTTGGACGTTGGTACAACATAGAAGCGTATCAGTAAAAGTAACAGAAACTTGGGCATGTGCAGTCTATCATTGTCCAGTCATAAAGATCATTGCTTGCAAAATCAAGGGAGGCCAGGTCAATGTTTCTATTTAGCTGCTGATGAATGGGGTTTCTCTGCTAAGACAACATCTCTGGCTTTTCCATGTTTTAGTTCAACTTTTGATGTATTTTTAATAATAATAATAATAATAATAACTTTATTTATAAAGCGCTTTTAGACAACATCAGTTACCACAAAGTGCTGTACATGGGAAGTCAACAAAAAGTTATTACAAACTACTAAAACCATTAAGACGACAGGACTATAAAAACAGTAAAAATTAAAAGACATTAAAAACACTAAAACCTGGGAGGACAATTGTCTCAGCCAGTGTCGAAAGCCAGCGGAATAAACCTGGAGTGAGCCTTTTTGCCGGGAGGATTTAAAGATGGACAGCTGAAACATCGCGGGCCTGTGCCTGATCGGGGGGTCGGCAAGGTGTTCCAGAGTGCCGGGGCAGCAACTGCTGCACTCTATCCCCTCTGAGCTCCGCTTAGACCTTGCGGGCTCCCAACGTAGACTTTTATGGTTCTGCCCGGACTGCTGTGGACTGAGGAGCCATGTGCCGCGGGAGTCTATCAGGAGGTCCGGCCGCTGAGGAATTATACTTAAGCGTTGTTCCATCAGCCCACTTTAACTCGGGGCGGCTACTGCGGGTGCCGGAAGGCCCCTCACGGATGACTCTTGCTGGTGGACTATGGGCCATCCTCACCTTGGTGCCATTTTGTCAGAGTGAGGCCCAGCGCTTTTTTGGAAAATTCAACAATTTTATTTTTAATATGTTTTTATTTGGGTATTATTATTTTTTTTTTTTTATGATACTGCCTGTAAGGGAAATTCATTTTGTTGGCTCAAATTTAGACAATGACAATAAATTTGAATACAATACAATACAATACAATTCAAGTAGCCCTTACTTTCCCTCTCTCTCCATCCACTCCCACTTCTCCCACCAGGCTTACTGTCTCCGACTACATTCTACACAATTATAATGAATTTGTTATTTAGCCTTTTATAGTTAGTGTTTATTCTGGGAGAAACATCAACTGTTTGCTGCAACTGTGATATCTCAAAATATTAGACGCAATTAATCTGTATGCTTCTCATAGAGACATGGTCATCACTAGTTGCCTTATAATGTTTGAATTTTCCAACTTAGAAACATTAGCTAATTGCCAAATCCTGACATGGTACCAATGAAGTTAATCAGAAATTAAATATTGCTTATGGGTGATATATCACTGCAATCCAAAATGGTGGCATTGTCTATTCCCCATTCTTAGTGTCACTATGTATACGTATTAGTGACCTTAGGCTGCTGTCAACAGATTGATGGCAAGGAGTTTGCTGCTGTGATGATGGTGATGCTATCAGTTTTGGCTGCCTTACACAAATTGACAGCAACTCTGTGATGTCCTTGCATCTGTGGTTCAACATGTAAATCAGGAAGCTGCTGGCAATGAGCAGTATACATCCACAGCTGTGTTGTTTTTCAGCCTGTTCCAGGGAAACCATGCAGCATTCACAAACTATTCCTTTGTTGGTAATCCACGCTCATGGAATTCGCAATTAGTTGCCATAAACTTCGCAATTATGGAATGAAAATTTGCTCTTATGAAATTGATTTTAAAATATATATCAATATAGCAAACCACGCGTTGTGAATCAAAGTTATTGAGTAATACAGAGAACAACACACACGCGACTGGGGAGGGTTCTCCCAGAGTTCCGAATATATACCCGGGCACATCCCTAAACCATGTGATGACTTCTTCCCACCAATCACAGTCACATGACCCTGCCAGTCCTAGTGTCGTGGGTTCACTCAGTAAGTGGTCGAACCACCAGGTGGCGTCACATCAAGATCAACAGAAAATTCTAACAACATATATTGTCAACTTTTGGCAAGGATTTGCGTTACAGAAAAGCACAATACTGAGAGTTTTCTTGGAATGCAGTTCCTCCATAATGCCAGGGTGTACAGTATCATAAAAATCTCACAGTTCTTTAGAGGAAGTGTATATTAATACCAAGCCAATATTTATCACTTAGCAAAAATCATTTTATGTGCATTTTAAATCCAAGTAAACTTTAAAAAAATAAAATAGATATTAATGCAATTATTATTTTTAAATAAACGTACAGTGGAACCATTCTCCAATTCACTCGCTGCTTAAGGGGTTGGACAGGCTAGATGCAGGAAGATTGTTCCTGGTGTTGGGGAAGTCCAGACCAAGGGGTCACAGTTTAAGGATAAGGGGAACATTTTTTAGGACCGAGATGAGAAAAAAAAATTCACACAGAGAGTGGTGAATCTGTGGAATTCTCTGCCACAGAAGGCAGATGAGGTCAGTTCATTGGCTTATTTAAGAGGGAGTTAGATGTGGCCCTTGTGGCTAAAGGGATCAGGGGGTATGGAGAGAAGGCAGGTACAGGATACCGAGTTGGATGATCAGCCATGATCATATTGAATGGCGGTGCAGGCTCGAAGGGCCGAATGGCCTACTCCAGCACCTATTTTCTATATTTCTATTTTTCTATGTTACATCAGAAACTGCACTGGGGGCTGCCTCTTGCATCAGTGCAAAACCTGTTGATTCCATTAAATTTATCACTAATTTCCACCCGGCCAAAAAAATTCACTTAGACTATCTCTGACACCTTTCTCTCTTTCTTGATTTATCGGTTTCTATCACAAGGACTGAGGTCTGTTATGAATACGCCCTCAGTTTTCTGAACTTCACCTCCTCCCACCTTCCCTCTTGCAAGTATGCCAATTTCACTGTCCCTGCTGCATCGGCTCCCTTTCCTTATCTGACACCCTTTTGTCCCCCTTTTCACCTCTAGCCTTTGTCCATCCATTTGCAATCAAACCCCCTTCACCTTTATACAACTATCACTCGCCAGGCTTATCCCGTCTCCATGTCTTTTCCAGCTTTCTCCCCTATTGTAATCAATCAGTTAAAGGTTTCTAACCTGAAACATTGGCTATCCATATCCTCTAGAGATGCTACCTCACCTGTTTAAGAATAAGGAAATAAGCCATTTAGAAAGGAGACTAGGAAACACTTTTTCTCACAGAGGGTGGTGAGTCTGTGGAATTCTCTGCCTCAGTGGAGGCAGGTTCTCTGGATGCTTTCAAGAGAGAGCTAGATAGTGCTCTTAAAAATAGTGGAGTCAGGGGATATGGGGAGAAGGCAAGAACAGGGTACTGATTGGGGATGATCAGCCATGATCATATTGAATGGCGGTGCTGGCTCGAAGGGCCAAATTGCGTACTCCTGCACCTATATATTGATGTACAACATATATGGTGATTTTTTTGTAAGCCAGCATCCGATTCTCCATTTTTAATATAATTTTAAAAGCCTTCTTTATGATGTTTCAGCTTCAAACTCCATCATGTATGTATTGTAATATTTATTTCATACTAGGTGAAATATTTTAAATATTTACTAAAAATATCATTTTTTTTCCTTTCATGGCTTATTACGTATGAAAATGTTCTGGTATGATTGACTGCTCAGCCAGCCTGATGACATCTCTGTTGCCTGGTTTCTTTCCTCCGATGCTAATTTCTTTCTTGGTTTGTTGTTTTTTGAGTTTGATTGACTGCTCAGCCAACCTGAAGACATCTCTGTTGCGTATCTTTCTCTCACCATTTCTTGACTGTTCACATCAGTGAAGTTCACATCACAAGGATTTCCAGATATTAGCAGACACATTTTTTTTTAGGTTTGTGATGATCATTGCTGCACCACTGACCAGAAAATCCAAATTTTAAAGTTAAAATAATCCCTAATTTTAGATTTAGTACAAGTAGTGGAGACAGTATTGTCTGACACAAGGTTGTATGAAATGACTTTCAGTTGAACATTTTTATTTCATCCTAAATGTGATAATGGTAAAACATAATGAATTGATTAGTTTTTTTTTTATTTTTTTAAATAATTTCTTTATGCAAAACTACTACGGACTGACGCAAAACTGCATTTCGTTGTACTCATACTTGTATTTGTGCAATGACATTAAAGTTGAATTGAATTGAATTGAAAAAGTTGTGGAAGAGATAAGTTGTTGTCCACACCTACTCCCCCTGAAACATACCTTACACCATGCAACGTATCCTGTGCCCAGCTAGTTGTATAATATTTGTTCAGCCCATTGAGTTCACCCTAGAATTTTTTCATGGCCCTAGCCTTATCATGACCAGCATTTTAAACAGTCAATTATACCACTCTGCTTGGTCTCACCTTCCCCAAGCAAACTAGTAAGACTTATCCCTTTACACCTTTAACATGGGGCCCCATTATATTCTGCAATATACAGATTTGAGTCTTCCTGGGACTTCTCAGTCTTGTAACAGCAGCAGATGGTAGTGTGTTTGTCATATAATATATTATATATGAGGTAGACTAGGCCTGTACTGTTTTGAGTTTAGAACAATGAGAGTTGTTCTCAATGAAGAATACAGTATTTTAAAGGTTGTTCACACTGTAGATGCAGTATTGATATTTTCCCAGGCCAATACTGACCATTCAAGGCAATGTGGGTCTTCATTTGTCTTTAAAAGATAGACAGAGGTAATTCAGGCAATAAAGTTTAAATCAGTATTGATAGCAATCCCATCGGTCCCATTATTCCACTTATCTTCCTGCAACCTATTCTTTCTCAAATGCCCATCAGTCCCACCTTAGATCATAGAACAGTGCAGCACAGGAACAGGCTCTTTGGCTCACAATATCTTTCAACAAAATGATACCAAGGGGAATTAATCTCACCTGCCTCCATGTGATCTATATCCCTCATTTTATTTTGAAGTCTCGTGACAAGACTACGTGAAGAACCCGCCAGTTCCCATACTCATCAATATGCCACCACATGGCACAAGATAAGGATACATTCGGAAATGCTCCGTCAGAACTTTAACGGTGAAGGTAAGGTTGCTTTTTTTTTTTTTCAGAAACGGTGCTTCTTGTTTCAACGTGGGTTTGATTTCCAAAAATGTACAAACCAAGAAACAAGGAAAGGTGTGCCGTGAAAATTCAGCGGGGAATGACGGCAACGAGCGAGGTTGGTAGCCGTTGCTATTGAGCTCAGAGACACTAACAGCAGAAGAATCCACATGTTATTTCAGCCCCATCAAATATATTCATATTTTACCTTGGATTCCAAATGCACAATATACCCTCTGCATGAAAGTACAATTCATATTGCTTTTGGGGATGGTTTGTGAGCCAATCTTGTAGAACTAGTGAGTAATATCCATAATAATCTTCAGCTGATATATTGATCTTCTGATACATTGGGCGGCACGGCAGCACAGCGGTCAAGTCACTGTCTTGCACCGCTTACAGCATCGAAAACTCGGGTTCGATCTTGACGATGGGTGCTTGTTTGTACTGAGTTTGTATGTTCGTTCATTTATACATTCTCTCCATGACCACATGGGTTTTCGCCGAGATCTTTGGTTTCCTTCCACACTCCAAAGACGTACAGATTTGTAGGTTAATTGGCTTGGTATATATGTAAATTGGCCCTAGGGTTTGTAGGACAGGGTTAATTTGCGGGGATTGCAGGGCATCGACGGTTGGCACGGACTCAGTGGGCCGAAGGGCCTGTTTCCACGCTGTATCTCTAAACTTCAGAAAAAAGAGTTTATAGTTTAGTGTACATGAACAACTGGCAAGTATGCTGATGATATTTGATGGTATAATTGTGTCCGATACTCACATGAATCCTTTACATGCTTACAAACAAATATCTCATGCTGCTTTCCCTCTTTGAAACAGTGCTTCACATATGTACTACAATCAAAGGTTCAGTCTATTAACTGGACTCAGCAAATCCCTAGTCTCTGGTCTTGTAGCACCCGATCTGACTAAAGTGTAACATCCTGGCCCAACTGTTGATTTGTTGCTCAGTTTCAGTGATGACCATATCCATTTCTGCATGCAATTCAATGTAAATTATTTATTCAATATACACTTTGATATGTATTAGTGTGAACATGTTATTTGACCTCATCTACCACTATAGAATGATACCACTGTTTTCAAAGCTTAACTATGCTGTACTAAATACTTCTGTGATTTTTCTTCTATTATAAACATTACTGCCATCCTTCTTTTGGCTTTCAATTACCACTGTTCAGGTTACTGAATGACAGGTCACACAAGAATACTTTGCAGCCCCTGCCATTTACAGGTGCACAACCTTTTATCCGAAAGCCTTGGGACCAGACACCTTTCGTAATTCAGAATTTGTCAGTCTTCGGAATGGAAATTTTTTTGCGTAGATTTTAATGGCTGGCTCAGTGGTAGAGTGCTCGGCTCATATCCGCAAGGTCGCGAGTTTGCGCCTTGATCCCGGCAGAAGAAGTTGGAGCGGGGCTGGGCTGGGCTGCTGCTGGCTGTGGGTCTCTGGGATCTCTGTGCTTGCGATGGGCCTGGTGGTCGACGTCCAATTGGTCCTGACGTCTCCAGTGACTGCACTGAGAGGGCGCTGAGAGGGCGCAGCTCGGGCTGTGGGCGAACTGCCACTTGTCGCCGTAGCGGCCCATCGGGGATCGGCTTCTGATGGTCCTGTTGTCTCCGGCCAGTTTGCAGTTTTCCTCTGGAGTTGGAACGGGGCTGGGCTGCTGCTGGCTGTGGGTCTCTGGGATCTCCGTGCTTGCGGTGGGCCTGGGGGTCGGTGTCCCGTTGGTCCTGACGTCTCCGGTGACTGCACTGCGCTGCTAGAATCGCCGACGTGAAGACAGTGCAAAGCCCCCGCGCCAGTGCAATGGGCGGGGAGCTGGAGAGGGGAGGGAAGGGGTCACACACATGGCCGGGAAGCAGAGGGGTGTAGGTGGGGTGAAACTGAAGGGAGCGACAATCTGCTGCTGCCTGCACGCTGAGTTAAAAAGTTCCCACACAAGACTCACGATACACTGTGTATCGTGAGTCTACCGTGGGAACTTTTTAACCCAGCGGGCAGGCAGCAGCAGATTGTCAATTATTAACCCTCCCGCGCAATATACCCTCACCTTCTCTTTTATGAATGGGGATTTAGTTCCCCTTTCTTTGAGGAGCGACCGGAGGTTCCGCTGTCACCTCTGCGGGCCGCCCTCGGTGAACGTTTTCAAGGACCTTTCTTCAAGGACCGCTATTCGGAGCTTTTCGTTATTTGGATCGTCGGATAAAAGGTTGTGCACCTGTACCTTCCAAAGTGGAACATTTTATGGTTATTGTTACTCATCAGCAATGTGTTCTTCGAAGAGTTTCTTCAAACCACTATTTAGTTTCCAGGTCCAAAGTATATCAATTGTTTTGAGTAGATTGTTGCTTGTCGCAGTGTATTTGGAGGTGGTCTATTTGCCACTTTTTAAGAGCTGGTAAATTTAATCTATGGTAAACCTAAGTAGACACTGGATGCTTCAAAATATTCCACATAGCAGAGCACATCAATGACTACATGTGCTCATATCACATGTATAATAACACCACAATGACACATACACACATAATATTTACATACAAACAACACATTACAACATGTGGGAGGAAAACACATATTTCTATCATTTCTCCAGAATGGCTGGATTAATGTTTCCAATCACTGCAAGTTCCATTGAACGTAAATGTGCCCACATTGATGAATGAATGTAACTCAACCTCACTTCAGCTAAATCTGTAACTTTGCTACAAAACATTTATCCAAGTTATGAAATAAAACTGTGCTGGCCTTTATAAATCAGAGCATTGAGTATAGGAGCTGGGATGTAATGTTAAAATTGTACAAGGCATTGGTGAGGCCAATTCTGGAGTATAGTGTACAATTTTGGTCACCTAATTATAGGAAGGATGTCAACAAAATAGAGAGAGTACAGAGGAGATTTATTAGAATGTTGCCTGGGTTTCAGCAAATAAGTTACAGAGAAACGATGAACAAGTTAGGTCTTTATTCTTTGGAGCGCAGAAGGTTAAGGGGGGACTTGATAGAGGTTTTTTAAATGATGAGAGGGATAGACAGAGTTGACGTGGATAAGCTTTTTCAATTGAGAGTAGGGAAGATTCAAACAAGGACATGACTTGAGAATTAAGGGACAGAAGTTTAGGGGTAACATGAGGGGGAACTTCTTTACTCAGAGAGTGGTAGCGGTGTGGAATGAGCTTCCAGTGGAAGTGGTAGAGGCAGGTTCAATTTTATAATTTAAAAATAAATTGGATAGGTATATGGACGGGAAAGGAATGGAGGGTTATGGTTTTGAATGCAGGTAGATGGGACTAGGATGAAAAATAAGTGTTCGACATGGTGTTGAAGGTCCGAGATGGCCTGTTTCCGTGCTGTAATTGTTATATGGTTATATGGTTAAAACAAGTTGAGAAACAATCTGTTCTGGCTTCCTTTAGTTCTTCACATTCATTGTCACTAAACTCTTCACACTTGTTTCATACTTGCCTTCAAACCTGACTGCCTTGAGATCTCTCGGTAATGTAGACCATGCCCTGATATCTTGTTTGCATTGTAATGAAATCTCAATCATAAACAATGAAGCTGACTGCTCTCTCTTTGGCAACCTTTACAACAAAGTTGTCCCTAAGGGCAAGGATATTTTTTTTTTTGGTCCAAAGCCGTGAATGATTTTGGTCTCCATTGCCGTACAATCAATCATGCATCCCTCAACGGTTACAAGACAAGCAAGAGTGGAATAATAAAATGTAATAATGTTAACCAAGAAGGCACAGTAAAGGCTCTCGATTTCAAACCAATGAAATACAATGATTAAAACTGCCTTTTAGACAAGCAAAAAAAAAAATCAAAATTCCAATTATTGTAACTTACTTTGCATATTACAGATTGTCGGTCATATCACGTTCTGTCTACGAAGGCCTACTAGAACGCCCGATCGCTAACCACTCCTCTTCCCATTCCCATAATGACCTTTCTGTCCTTGGCCTCCTCCATTGCCAGAGTAAGGCCACACACAAACTGGAGGAACAGCACCTCAGATTCTGCTTGCAAAGCTCACAACCAGCACAATGGAATCAATATTAAAGAAAGACACACAGAAGCTGGAGTAACCTACTGGGACAGTTAGCCCCTCTGGAGAGAAGGAATGGGTGACGTTTCAGGTCGCGACCCTTCTTCAGACTGAAAGTCACGGGAAAGGGAAAGGAGAGATATAGACGATGATGTAGAGTTATAGACCAATGAATGAAAGATATGCAAAAAGTAACGATGATAAAGGAAACAGGCCATTGTTAGCTGTTTGTTAGTTTCCATTATCATTGTTGCATTGTTGCATATATTTTCACTCCTTGGTCTTTATCTCTCTGCATCATCGTCTATGGCTCTTGTTTCCCTTTCCCTTGACCAGGTCTGAAGAAGAATCTCTGCCCCAAAACGTCACCCATTCCTTCTTTCCGGAGATTCTGCCTGTCCCGCTGAGTTACTCCAGTTTTTTGTGTCTATCTTCGGTTTAAACCAGTGTCTGCAGTTCCTTCCTACACGTATCAATATTGCATTCTCCAATTTTAAGTAACTTCTACAAACACCCGTCTCCCCCCTTTTCTTCACCCCCGCCCCTTACTTCATCCCCCTCCTTTTCCCCCAAACCCTAACCCTGAACCCTAACTGACCTTGCACCAGTTCTCTCCCCCCCTCCACTAAATGTCCATTAGTTAGCATCACAGTTCACGACAATATATCCCAGTGGGATTACACCTGCTCCCATCTTTAGACTTTGCTCAACAATTTGCCTATCAGGAAACCCACTTGCCAGAGGTGATCTGTTGACGGCTGCAATTTGTCCCGCCTCTTTTCACAATCAGTTTATTCTTCCCACTCCCCCTATTGCTATCAGTCTGAAGAAAGGACACAACCCTGTCCATTCACTCCAAGCATGCTGCCTGACCCGTTGTGTTACTCCAGTATTTTGTGTCTATCTTTTTGGTACAAACCAGCATCTGCGGGTCCTTGTTATTACATACTAGACCGCATGGTTGCGGTGGGGGGGGGGGGGGAGGATGGCCCTCGGCATCACACACACACACACACACTAACCCCCCCCCCACACTCACACACTAACCCCCCCCCCCCTTGATATTATATTAATATTATTCATTAGCTCCTTTTACCCCATGCCCCGTCCTATCCACACATGCATAACCCCCAACTATGCAGGAGCGGCGGGGGTAGAGATGGAGGGGAATAGAGATTGAGGGATTGGGGGGGGGGGGGGGCGCATGGCGTCACAGGGAAGGGCTGGCTCCCGAACGCAATACTCCATCAGAGGGGAGGGACAGAGAGGGAGGGGACAGAGAGGTAAAGGAGATGGAGAGGGGGGGCAGAGAGGGAGGGGGCAGAGAGGGGGGGGCAGAGAGGGAGGGGATAGAGAGGGAGCAGGAGATAGAGAGGGAGGGGGTAAAGAGAGAGTCCGAGGGGGAGGAGGTAGAGAGAGTGAGGATGAGGGGGTTGGGAGGTAGTGAGAGGGGATAGAGAGGGAGGGGGAGGGGGCTACAGGCAGCACATACCCTGGTCATAGAGCAGCAGCCTCCCTACCAGGCGCCAGGCCGGAGCGAGGACACGGGCAGGCGTCGAGCCGTGGAGCCCGAGCGATGTGGCGGGTGATCATTGACCCAAGGGAGGCTGCGGGCAGGTGTGGACTCGAGAGAGGCTGCGGGAGGGGCGGGCGGGCGGGCACCGAGCCGTGCTCTGCCCACGGCAGCTGCCTCCCCACCAGCGCGCCTGACACAGAGCGGGCGGGACCACTCTCCATGCAAGATGAAGAAGAATAAGACTGCAGGCCTGGCAGACGATTGGGCATGGGAGACGGAGAGGAGGCCGTGTCCCGTGACGGCCAAGGATGGCCAGGTGAGATCTGGATCACCAGCGAGGAAAAGGCATCACAATTCCCCGAGTCCCTGCGATCAATAGAGGAATCACAGGTCTCCATAGACTGTCTCTCCCAGAGGGAATAATGGCCACCACGATCACCTTCCCATCACGCTGCCCCGCAGCCTCACCTGCGCGCATGCGGCGATAACGGTCACTGCTGCAATGTTCTAGAACAGCAAGGAGCCCAGGGACCGCGCACAACACAACCCGAGCAACAGTTTAAAAACGCTACGTGATAAATTTAAAGAAGTGAAAGTTAAGAAGCCAAGAAATACAGAGAACATAACAGGGGTGATGTCACTCGCAGTGCGAGCAGAGATAGCCAGTAAGATGCATTGTGATGTCATTAGCGAGACCATCTAGTTTATTTTACAAGTTATTGGGAATTTCTGAACAATTTCATAAATAATGAGAAATAATGCAGGAAATTTTCCGATTAGGCTGTTTTTGACACGGCGTAAATCTCTATCGGAATATGTAAACATTTCACCGTTAGCTCATTGCGTTTTCGAGGATATGTGAAACACACACACACACACACACATCCAGGATCAGAGTTTTATAAGTATAGAGATTACAGGTCCTCCTCTGTCATTAGGAAGCATAAACTGTACCCATCTATTTCTGATTTTCAGACTATGAATATAGAGCAAAAGATTTGAGGATAGGATAAACCAGAGAATCATTCAAACTTATTCTCTCATTTAATATGATTCCAGCTTATTTCATTTCAAATCCACTCTCCTGACTAATACATAGAAAACATAGAAACATAGAAACATAGAAAATAGGTGCAGGAGGAGGCCATTCGGCCCTTTGAGCCAGCACCGCCATTCAATGTGATCATGGCTGATCATCCCCAATCAATAACCCGTGCCTCCCTTCTCCCCATATCCCTTGACTCCACCAGCCCCTAGAGCTCTATCTAACTCTCTCTTAAATCCATCCAGTGATTTGGCAGGGAATTCCATAAATTCACAACTCTCTGGGTGAAAAAGTTTTTTCTCACCTCAGTCATAAATGACCTCCCCTTTATTCTAAGACTGTGACCCCTGGTTCTGGACTCGCCCAGCATTGGGAACATTTTTCCTGCATCTAGCTTGTCCGGTTCTTTTATAATTTTATATGTTTCTATAAGATTTCCCCCTCATCCTTCTGAACTCCAGTAAATACAAGCCTAGTATTTTCAATTTTTCCTCATATAACAGTCCCGCCACCCCAAGGATCAATCTAGTGAACCTACACTGCACTGCCTCAATCACAAGGATGTCCTTCCTCAAATTAGGAGACCAAAACTGTACACAATACTCCAGATGTGGTCTCACCAGAGCCCTATACAATTGCAGAAGAACTTCTTTACTCCTATACTAAAATCCTTTTAATCATTTAAGATGAAAGTGGCAAAGTTTAAAGGAATTATTTTTGCACAGAGGGTGATGTGTACTAGGAACGCATTGCCAGGGGTGGTGGCCAAAGCAGAAACATTAGTGGGATTTTAAATACTTTTGTATAGGCATATGGATTTGCAAAGAACGTGGGTTATGTACAGGTAGATAATTAATGGTAGACGCAAAATGCTTGAGTAATGCTGTCCTGCTGAGTTACTCCAGCAGTTTGTGTCTATCTTTAATTTAAACCAGTATCTGCAGTTCCTTCCTGCACTATAGATGCTATAGAATTAATGGTCTACTGTAGAATTAATGGTCTTGGTATAATGTTTAGCGCAGACATCATGGGCCGAAGGGCCTGTTCTTGTGCTGTACTGTTCTATGTCCTAACAAGCTATTGTTCTTCAAAGTATTCCAATCCTAAAGATACAGGGCAGCTTTCCGAACAGGATGATTACACAGGATACCTAAACAAGTAAGATTATTATCCTGGAATCTTTAAAATGATTTTCAAATGCCAGGCCAGTGGCATGTGTCAGTTAGGATGAATTTGAAATCAAACATGTTATAAGTTGCGGGCAATGGGAAGTGATTACAGAGGGGGTGAAATAACATGAAATTCTGGAGAGGGTATTTGACCCAAAGATGGTGATGCTGAGGGAGATTGGAGAAGGCGGATGTTCTCGCCGTTGACTCCGGCAATCCTGCTCCTTCTCGACCTCAGTGCAGCATTTGATACTATCGACCACACAATCCTAATTGACCGTCTCCGGTATGGGGTTGGTATTGATGGCACGGCCCAGAGCTGATCCATCTCCTACCTCAAAGGTAGGAGCTTCTCTACTAACATAGGCAACTCTTTCTCCTCCCCAGCTAATTTCTGCTGTGGGGTTCCACAAGATTCCATCCTTGGCCCCATTCTCTTCTCCCTGTATATGCTCCCCTTAGGCCAAGTCATTCAAAGGCACGGCATTTCCTTCCATTGCTACACAGACGATAACCAAAATAAAACAATTCCTCCACTTTGATAAACTCGAAAAGATTATCCACACATTTATCTCCTTCCGCCCCGATTACTGCACCTCTCTTTACACTGGCATCAGCCAATCTTCCCTGTCCCGCCTGCAACTGGTCCAAAACGCCGCAGCGAGACTCCTGACGGGCACCCGAAAAAGGGACCACATCACCCCGATCCTGGCCTCTCTCCACTGGCTCCCTGTGCGGTTCCGAATAAATGTTAAGACCCTCCTTTATGTCTACAAAGCCCTCAATGGGCTTGCCCCTTCCTACATCAAAAGTCTGCTTACCCACCACACCACCTCCAGGCCCCTCAGATCGGCCAACTTGGGGTTACTGAACATCCCGCGGTCTAGGCATAAGCTCAGGGGCGACAACGCCTTTGTGGTTGCAGCTCCTAGACTGTGGAACAGCATCCCTCTTCCCATCTGAACTGCCCCCTCCATTGACTCATTTAAGTCGAGACTTAAAACTCATCTTCACTCTCAAGTCTTTCTTGACATCCACTGAGGGAGGGCTATATGTATGTATTTATGTATGTACTTAATCTATGAACCAATATTGTATAATGTTAGTACCTCCACCAATGTAAAGCACTTTGGCCAACGAGAGTTGTTTTTTAAATGTGCTATAGAAATAAAAGTGGCTTGACTTGACTTGATGTGTCTGGAAGAGAGCTAAATAACAGAATGAGAGCAGAGGAGAGAGAGAGAGAGAGTGAAATGTAAAATGTTGTCATTGCTGGAAATCTACCAAAAGGAACAATGGAATTACCAGGTGAATCAGTCAGTGTCTGTGCAGAAAGAACAACAGATTTAATGTTCCAGCTCAATTGTGACAGAATCTGGAAAGTTTGTTTTGCTGCAACTATTGAATTCAGAATTAAATCTTGAGGGCCGTAATGTATCTGGAAAGAATATGAGATATTTTTCCTGAGAGTTTACACTGCGATTTATTGGAATACCGTAGGTGGCCAGCGATCTGAGTCAGGATGGGGAAGTAGAATTAAAATGACATACCACAGGAAACTCGGCATCACCCTTATGGGCAGGATGTGGCTGTTCTGTAAAGCACTCACCCATTAAGTTTCTCCAATATAACTGAGACCACCTTGTGATTAGCAAATAGAGTAAACTAGTTTGGAAGAAGTACAGCCGACTCACTATTCACCCTGGAAGATGTTTTTTCATCTCTGAATGGAGGAAAAGAAGTGGTAAAAGCAGCTGTTTGGAACACTTTTACTTTCATCAGGTCAAATCAATGACACCAAGCCCTGATCACCCTCACTTAGCTGGTGCCACAAAAATCAGTATCTCCATGTCTCCACTATTACAGATGTAGCAACATAGAAACATAGAAAATAGGTGCAGGAGTAGGCCATTCGGCCCTTCGAGCCTGCACCGCCATTCAATATGATCATGGCTGATCATCCAACTCAGTATCCTGCACCTGCCTTCTCTCCATACCCCCTGATCCCTTTAGCCACAAGGGCCACATCTAACTCCCTCTTAAATATAGCTTTATTTGCTCCCCATCCCATTCTCAGCAATATAAAACATGTTCAAATTCTAACTTTTCCTAGTCTTGAAAAAAAGTTATCAACCTGTATTGTTAATTCTGCTTCTTTTCGCCACAGATTTTGAACAACCTAGTGAATATATCCAGTATTTGGTCTCCTAATTTGAGGAAAGACATCCTTGTGAATGAGGCAGTGCAGCGTAAGTTCACGAGATTGATCCCTGGGATGGCGGGACTGTCATACGAGGAAAGATTGAAAAGACTAGGCTTGTATTCACTGGAGTTTAGAAGGATGAGGGGGTTCATATAGAAACATATAGGACTGGACAAGCTAGATGCAGGAAAATTATTCCCAATGTGGGCCGAGTCCAGAACCAGGGGCCACAGTCTTAGAATAAAGGGGAGGTCATTTAAGACTGAGGTGAGAAAAAAACGTTTTCACCCAGAGAGTTGTGAATTTATGGAATTCCCTGCCACACAGGGCAGTAGAGGCCAAATCACTGGATGGATTTAAGAGAGAATTAGATAGAGCTCTAGGGGCAAGTGGAGTCCAGGGATATGGGGAGAAGGCAGGCACGGGTTATTGATTGGGGACGATCAGCCATGATCACAATGAATGGCGGTGCTGGTTCGAAGGGCCGAATGGCCTCCTTCTGCACCTATTTTCTCTGTTTCTATTTCGTATTTTTAAAATTTTAGATCTAGAATTCAAAGTTTTCTTTAATCATTGTAGGGAATTGAAGAATACAGTTGAACAGAGGGATCTGGGTATAACCATGCATAGTTCCTTGAAGGTGGAATCTCATATAAATAGGGTGGTAAAGAAAGCTTTTGGTATGCTAGCCTTTATAAATCAGAGCATTGAGTATAGAAGCTGGGATGTAATGTTAAAATTGTACAAGGCATTGGTGAGACTAAATCTGGAGTATGGTGTACAATTTTGGTCGCCAAATTATAGGAAGGATGTCAACAAAATAGAGAGAGTACAGAGGAGATTTACTAGAATGTTGCCTGGGTTTCAACAACTAAGTTACAGAGATAGGTTGAATAAGTTAGGTCTTTATTCTCTGGAGCGCAGAAGGTTAAGGGGGGACCTGATAGAGGTCTTTAAAATGATGCGAGGGATAGACAGAGTTGATGTGGAATAGCTTTTCCCTTTGAGAATAGGGAAGATTCAAACAAGAGGACATGACTTCAGAATTAAGGGACAGAAGTTTAAGGGTAACATGAGGGGGAACGTCTTTACTCAGAGAGTGGTAGCGGTGTGGAATGAGCTTCCAGTGGAAGTGGTGGAGGCAGGTTCATTGGTATTATTTAAAAATAAATTGGATAGGCATATGGATGAGAAGGGAATGGAGGGTTATGGTATGAGTGCAGGCAGGTGGGACTAAGGGGGAAAAAAAATTGTTCGGCACGGACTTGTAGGGCCGAGATGGCCTGTTTCCGTGCTGTAATTGTTATATGGTTATATGGTTATATTTCCAACATTTGTCAAGTGATAATTATCCTACAACTCTGAAGGAAAAAGATATTAGGCAACTGTATTCTCAGATTTATGGGGTGTACAATGCTACTCAATTCCCATGATCAGATAAACTGCAGTAATGAAGCCATTCAGATACTAACACAATGCTTTAGAAACTTCAAGTCATTCAGAGATCAATATTTTATAACCAGGGGCCACAGTCTTAGAATAAAGGGGAAGCCTTTATTTAGGACTGAGGCGAGAAAAAAAAATTTCGCCCAGAGAGTTGTGAATTTGTGGAATTCCCTGCCATAGAGGGCAGTGGAGGCCACTGGATGGATTTAAGAGAGAGTTGGATAGAGCTCTAGTGGAGTCAAGGGATATGGGGAGAAGGTTTATTGATTGGGGATCATCAGCCATGATCACAATGAATGGCTCCTGCACCTATTTTCTATGTTTCTATGTTTCTAACCCAGACATGTCATGGAAAAAGAAATGTTGTTTCTTTGTGCAGAATGTCTGCCATTGGTTTGGATAGCACATTTACATAGCTGCAAATAAAGAGTATTTTGGAAAACATCAATTCTACTTCAGTGGTTCTTAACCTGGGGGTCGTCATCCTCTATGGGGGTCGTTTGGGGCTTTGCTGTGGGTAATGAAAAGGACACAAATAACATATAAATTTGTTGAGCCCATGTTTAGGTACCTAACTAAGGTACATACCACATACAGTATTTTGTACTGGTGCCAAGAAGGTTAAGACCAACTGTTCTACCTCTTCTCGAATAATGTTCATGGACTGCCTTTGCAATCTGCTTTTGAATTCTGACCAGGTAGACCTAATAGCTGACAGGACAGAGTTTTCAGTGGTTTAATCTCATCACATGGAAATCCTGTATGTTACTTTTATCTCATGATTTGTTTTTATTAACCGATTCCTGAGACTTGTTGTCCTCAAATGTTTCCCATTACAACCTGCAATCAAATCATCCTTTGGAGTGATATTACCATGTGTAGTCTGTTCAAAATAGTTCAGGACATGTCCTTCACTGTAGAGATTTCTTGTGGGGAGTCTTCTTCATGCATTCTTTTAGTTTTAGTTTTAGAGATACAGCATTGAAACTGGCCTTTTTGCCCACCGAGTTTCTGAGTGACCATCAATAACCCATACACTAGCTCCATCCTACACACTCAGGACAATTTGCAGAAACCAATTAACCTACAAACCTGCACGCCTTTGGCATGTGGGAAGAAACCAGATTGCCCAAAGAAAACCCATGCTGTCACAGGGAGAGGATACAAACTGCGTTGGACAGAACCCAAGTGTCTGGCACCGTAAGACAGCAATTCTACCACTGTACCATTGTGATATCTTGTGAGCTATTAATGGTGAAAATACAATTATACTTTGATTTATGAATTTTCACAATAATGCTGTTGATTCTATGTGGTCCATGTCTTCAATATACAAAGCTATTCTTTGATGTAATAAATGGTTTGCTCTGACATTGGAACACAATGCATTATAAAGCTCACTAGCCTTCCACTCAATCTTTTAGATTTACAAAATGTTATTTACAGAATGTTTTCCAGAATGCTCCTCTTCCTGAAATTGAAGAATGGCAGGATACATTTCACAATTAAATTCAGGGACTTTCCAATGTTACACAATTAATTGGCTTGTTAGCTGTTTTACAAGTGTTAAATGTGTATTATCTAATATGTGTCATGATAGGTTGCTGGCATTTCATTATTGCAGACAGATTTTCTCTGGAACACAGACTCATCAACTCCATTTCCTCGGTGACTCTGGCAGCATGCTCTGAAAATCATCAGCCATTTGAGTGATTGGAGCAGACTTTATTTGTACTATACAGATCATCAGTTCACATGATACAAGGGCTGCCGGCTGTGTGTTTTCATTCTCTACCAATCTGGCTATGCCTTTTGATTTTACCATTTGTATATGCTGATGCTAAGCCAGAGGGACTTTAAGAGATAACTTTTTATGAGAATTTTCAGGCTTATTTATTTCAAGCCATGTATTATATTAGTGACTCTTAATCAATATTCATTCCCACCAGCCTTTGTAAGATCCCTATTGATAAGAGTGGTATTCATGTTCTATGTTGCCACTTCTTGCGTTTCCCAGGCAACCAGTTGTGGTTGCTGTTTTGATTGCTTATTAACTTTTAATCCTCCAACATTGTCTATCACTTGCAATGACTTGTTTCACCTTGCTTTAAAAAGAAAAATAATTCAACTTTTTGTTTACAGAAGGAAATTAAAGAGCACAGATGGTGCCAAGCCCTATCTCAAGAGCTATCCAAACTGTTTCATTGTTGAAATTGTGTGCGGATGTGGCGCTGACGGACGAGAAGCCGAAGCAAAGAAGTGGAATCCAAATAACCGAATGGAAACTAAGCTGAAACGCCAACCAGCCGAAAGGCTACGTTGCCTAAAAGCAAATTCACCGAATGGACGCTCTACCGAAACGCAATCTACCCGAAAGGCTGCATCGCCTACAAGCTAACAAACTGAATGCCGCTCAACAGAAAAGTAAAAAAACGGACATGACGTTGCCGGGGGGCGGAACTTGTCAGCGATTGGTCCAGGCCCCCCGCTGACTGTGGAGGGATGAACATTTTCCCAAACCTCCGCTCCACCCGACCCACAGCCCGCGGAGGGTGGCCGCGGGAGAGTGGGGGCTGTCGGCCGCTTACAACTTGGTGCTTTGGTTCACATTGCCCAGTCACCTATGGCTTGTGAGAGAAAATGACCCCGAAACTCCCACCGGTGGAGACGGGAATGTGGGGGTCAATGGACACACACATTCCCTGGCGGGCCAACGACAAGTGTGCATGACAAGGAACAATTTTTATCTCCTCCCACTGCCCCCCCCCCCCCCCCCCCCCCCTTCGGCCACTTATAACTTGATGCTCGGGTTCAGATTGCCCTGTCCCCACGTTTTAAAAGCGATTTACTCTGCCCCGAGCTGTCAGTTCCCGTGGCCGGGGTGGGGGTGAATCACCCGGTGTGGGTGTCAGTGTCCGGGGGTCGGGGGAAGGGGGGGTTGCCCTGGTTTGGGGGTTGGGGTCTGATGGCGGTGCATCACGTTCAGTGACTCTGGGTGGGCGGAGGGACTGGCCTGTCCCAAACCTCTGCTCCACCCGACCCACAGCCTATCACAGTGTGGCCACATGGGGGAGATGAGGCAGTGGGCGGCAGTGGGAGAGTGGGGGCTGTCCCAAAGGTTGCGCTCCTTCAGCCACTTACAACTTGATGCTTGGGTTCAGATTGCCCAATCACCATGGATTGTGTGGGAAAATGAATCCCACATTCCCATCTCCACCGGTGGGAGCGTGGGGTTCACTTTCCCACACAAGCTATAGGTGACTGGGCAATCTGAACCCAAGCACCAAGTTGAAAGAGGCCCAAGGCGCGCATCCCTCGGGACAGCCCCCACTCTCCCATGCCCACCCTCCGCAGGTTGTGGAGTGGAGGTGTGGGAAAATGTTCATCCCTCCACAGTGATGTGATGGACACGGGGGTCTCGACCAATCGCTGATAATTCCCGTCATGTCCGTTATTTGCCTTTTCTGTTGAGCGGCATTCGGTTGGTTGCCTTTCGGGTAGGTGGCGTTTCGGTAGAGTGGCCATTCGGTGAATTTGCTTTTAGGCAATGCAGCATTTCAGTTAGTTGGCTTTTAGGCGTCCCGCCCTTTTGGTTAGTTGGCATTTTGACTTTGTTTCCATTCGGTTATTTGGCTTCCACTTCTTTGCTTCGGCTTCTCTTCCGTCGGTGCCACATTCTGGTACCGTTGAAATATAGTCAATGTTACAGTCTTGGAAAAAACCTGTAAAGTACCATGATGATTTTGCTGTTAGAACGGTGATTTATCAGGTATGTTACTGTGGAGGTAAACTTTTCATTAGGTTTTTCTCGCAGCAATATTCCTGCAAATACCAATGTGATGAGGGCAGGACATCTGCTTTTAGTAGAAATGGAAGGATAAATATTGACTTGACAATGTCTGAGAATTTATTTTTTAAATCATGCCCTAAAAATTATTATGTGAATTTAATAGAATGTGGTCTAACTATACAAAATGATTATTACAGCATAATTGATAAGACCAACATTGAATCATAATTGGCACTGGGCTGAAATTAAATTGGTGTAGATATAGAAAATCGTGGAGGTACACAGAAGGATAGACAGCCTCTTTGGAGAGAGAAGCAGAGTCATCAATATTAAATGTTAATTCTGTTGTCTCTTCGGAGATGTCGTCCTGATTTATGAACAGCAATTACACTTTTTTGGTACTTCAGGCTACCAGCATCTGCAGTTTTCTACTTTTAAATTAAATTGGCATTCTGGTCTGGAGCCCATCCAGAGATACTGACACCTATGGTTGACACCTATGTGGGACCCTGGAAGTTGAACACTCCTGTGTGGAGAACAAGAGTACAAGAAGAACAAGAACAAGGAGCACAGTGCAATAGTTCTTAGTAAAAAGACAAGTTTTAAATGGAACACATTAGCAAAGTGGGAAAAAAAAATCATGGTATATGTAGTGAGTGGTAGAGGTCGGGATGCACTTCCAGAAGCAAATTCTATTGCAATATTTAAATATTTGAAAGTAAGGAATTTGAAGGACTAAGGGGCGAGGACACGGTAGTGATCAGCTGTAATGTTCTTATACAGATGTGATACAGACTCAATGGGCTGAATGACCTCCTTCCATGCTGTCATTGTGTTGGTGTTTTTTAACGTAAGGTGCAATTTGTACGCATTATACGAATCCCAGATTCAAATTGGCTGCTATGTTTGCGACATAACAATAATCATAAAAGTTCAAAATAATTAATTGGTTGCATAATGCTTTGGAATGAGGGAAATGAAAGATGTTCCATGAATGTAAATCCAAATCACTGCAGATGCTGCACATCTGAGATAAACACAAAAAGTGCTGGAAACATGCAACAGGTCACACAGCGTTGATGGAGGGAAGAACACAGTCAATATTTCAGGCTGAAGACTTTTCTTCAATGACATGCAGCCACACGTTAAAATCAATTGAAAATGTACTGGTTTGCATTTGTTTCTCTTTCCACAGTTGCTACCCAACTTGCATTTACAGCATCAAAATATGCTTCAGCCATCTTCTAATTCAGAGTGTAAATGTTTCTTCCTTATTAGCAATTGTTTAAGGAACAGCTGAACTTGTAAACCCAACTTCTATGAGCCATCGCTGACAGTCCATACTTGGATCACAAAATTAAATTGTGGGTATTGTCATCTACCAAACAGCAACACAGTAGAAATAAGAATGTTCAGAAGAGGAATGCATAATTATGTCAATTGAGTCAGAAAGGACAAGGAATGTTAAGAAAGAAAGACATTAATGAAACTCCCTTGCATACATAAAATGCTAGTGGCGTTGGAAATAATTGCACTTTTTCAGAAAGCTCACTATTTTTGTTCCATTTTTCCCCAAAGGCAAGGAAGTTATGGATACAATTTTCTAACTTTTAATACTTCTCTAGTAATCTATTTCTCCGCGATTAACCTACATCACCCCTTTTCTATTCTTTTATACCGCATATCTCTCCTGGGAAAACTGATATTGGACTAGATTTAAAGGTTTAAATATCACATTCTGGTGCGGAAGGAGACAATTAATGTTGACATCAAATGGCAACATTACTGAAAGTGACCTTTAAATCTGTTAAGAAATACAAATTTTCAGTTATACCCCCTGGAAGCAAATTCCCATCACATTTTAATAATGAACTATGGGTATGATTCTGGGAATAGATTGGTTAAACTTTCACTTCAGAAAGTAGTTTTTCTGTCCTAATAGATTCTAGACGTGTTAAAATGTTGATCTGACAAACATTGAATTGATTGATAGTTAAACAGTTAGATAAAAGGCTCAGCTTATGAAAGTAGCTTTGCGGTGCAATTCCACTGTTCTTCAAACAACTGCAGTCGGTCAAACATAAATCATGGATGACATGTGAGGGTAAGAGAGGTGAGTTTAGAAGTTTTGGGAGCTGGGCCATACCAAACGTGAATATGTATTCATAAAATATCCACTCATGTATTTTATTGTCTTGGGTATCAATTATAAAAATATATACGATTCATCCTGTTCCACAGTAATGTGGAAACTAATTGAAAATAGCCAACTACTTTTTTCTCTTCATTTTTCTCCATTTCATTGCAATTTTATTATAGATTCCAAGTACTTAATATATTCTGTAATAAACATTCTTCTCCCCATGTTGAGATGGTTTGTACCTGGGGAACAAATAAAATATTCACTTCTTGAAAGGCATGGATCAGCACAAGTTGAAAAAATTACTGGAGGCAGAGTAAGAGAAATGGATTGTCGAGATTTGTTAGATTTAGCTCATGGGGCTAAAGGAATCAAGGGATATGGGGGGAAAAACAGGAGTTAGAGCTATGGGTATCCAAGGATCTTAGTGACTGATTCACCATCTTCATCCTTCCAGGTCTGATTAGCTAATTTGTCCACTTATCATTGGATTCACTTTTGTGCTACACACTTCTGTGGCCCTGCTCTCCTAGTGTTGGCTGCCTTCAATGAGCAGAAAGGAGTAAATCCCAGCAAATCCTTAGATTCTCAGAACAAGAAACAAAGTACTGGAGTACAAAAATGCAGATCAGGCTGCATCTCTACAGAGCATGGCTAAATGGCACTTGGGGTCAGGATCCTTCTTCGGAGTGTGTGTGTGTGTGTGTGTGTGTGTGTGTGTGTGTGTGTGTGTGTGTGTGTGTGTGTGTGTGTGTGTGTGTGTGTGTGTGTGTGTGTGTGTGTGTGTGTGTGTGTGTGTGTGTGTGTGTGTGTGTAAAGGCAGTCAGTTGGACATGTCGAGTATGGCTGCCCAGCCTGCAGCTGTCCGTCCATTCACCATTTTTATTTTATTTTTTAGTATGTTAAAAAGTTTTGTTGGAGGTCTAATCTTTTTTATGTGGGGGGGGGGGGGGGGGGGGGGGGGGGGGGGGGGGGGGAGGGGAAACTACATTTCTCAGTCACTCAGTCTCAGTCCTTTTCTCCGAACCGTAACTTTGCACCTTCCTCGCGTCCCACCAACGGGAGTAGAGCGGCGTTTTCCTGCCGGGACCGGCCAGAACTTCGGTTTCGGCGGCGGCGCAGCGCTGGGGTGCCATCGCGGAGCGGGCGATGCCTTGCCCGGGTCGCCGTGCGTTGGGCTCCAGAGTGCTGAGACCACCGATTCCAACTTCGCAGAGCTGTCGTTGCAGAGCTTCCAGCCGGGGGGCGGCGATGACTTTTAAACACCGCGGAGCTTGGGATCTCTCGCCAAGATCGCTAGTGTCGGAGCTCCGACCAGAGCGGCCTGTGGACTTCGGGAGCCACGGTCTCTGGCAGCAAGCGGCCGTTCCAGACACTCCAAGCTGCTGAAGAGTGTTCTCCCGACGCTGGAGCTCCATCAGCCGGCGAGAGGGCGTGAAGCATCGGCTGCCGTTGTGGCGACTGTGGAGGCCTCAATAGGCCCCAACATGGGTGAACTGGAGGATGAGGACTGGACTTTGTTGCCTTCCCTCACAGTGGGAACCATTGTGGGGGGATGTTTTTATGTTAAATTCTTCTTTAATGTGGTGTGTTACTTCTATTGGTGTGTTGCAAATGACAACTCAAATGTCACTACACCAGGAATGGTGTATGTGACAATAAATGTCCTTTTGTCCTTTGTCCTTTGACCAGAAATGATAATACCAAAGGGTGAAATAAGGATAGAAGAATTGAGAATTGTGAATCCAGAGGAAGGAATATAGGTGTAAGGAGAAGTGGGAGAGTGAAATGGGTGTGAGTCCAGGTAGGGCACTTGAAAAGGAGGGTGGAAAAAATGGGCTCGTGGGAGTTGATTACCTAAAATTAGAGAATTCAATGATGGTTAATAAGCAAACCATGTATAATATGAGGTGCTGTTCCTCCGGTTGGTGTGTGGTCACTCTCTGGCAGTGGAGGAGGCCCACGTCAGTATAGGAATGGGAGATCCAGCAGGCCTTGGCGGACCGAGTGCAAGTGTTCAGCAAAGTAGTTGCCAATTCTATGCTTGGTCTTTCCGATGTACAGGAGGCTACATCAGGAACTCCGGTTGCAACAAATGAGGATTCGGGGCTCCAGCAAAATCCTTAGGGCTTGCTGTTCAGTTTCAAGGATATATTTGGGGCAGTCTGTGCCTGTGTGTAATCCATTTAAAAACTATAGT
The DNA here is from genome assembly GCF_028641065.1 of Leucoraja erinaceus. Lineage (NCBI taxonomy): Eukaryota > Metazoa > Chordata > Chondrichthyes > Rajiformes > Rajidae > Leucoraja > Leucoraja erinaceus. The sequence continues at coordinate 209,672 of NW_026575660.1, forward strand.
ACAAGCCAGAGAGTGTTATTACTCTGTTGCTGGCAAACACTTATGCATTTATCCTTATAGTGGGAAACATATTCAATGTTGTGCCACATCTAAACATTCAAGGTTTAATGTTAAGATTTAAAACCTCAAGTACATTTCCTTTCTGCTTTGCGAGGGCTTTGGCAGGATGAATGCAGGCTACTTAAAGCTGCAAATTATTCTTGGTTACCAAATCAATGATGTCAGCACCAATCCAGCAGATCGCTTCAGTATCCCAATGCCTAGCTTATTCGGGTTTGGCATCTACAATCTGGTTCATTGACCACACGTCACTTCATATGCAAAATTGTTCAACAAATATGTACAACATCTGTGTCCCATGATGATATGTTCAGTGCAGTTCAATCTTCAGGTTGCAACTGGAAAGATGGAAACTTAATGGTTAGATAGTCAGTTTTTTTGTTGTACATCTTCACTTTGAATCAAGTACTTTACGTGAAAGGTTCAGAGTTTGGACTCCATGACGATGTTTAGAGCATGTATGGCCAATACGTTTCCTTGGTTTAAGCCTAAAGATTAGTGGCAGCCAATATGTTTATATAGGTAGAATTCAGAATGTACTATGTGTTCAAGAAGGAACTGCAGATGCTGGAAAATCGAAGGTACACAAAATTGCTGGAGAAACTCAGCGGGTGCAGCAGCATCTATGGAGCGAAGGAAATAGGCAACGTTTCGGGCCGAAGAAGAAGTCTGAAGAAGGGTTTTGGCCCGAAACATTGCCTATTCCCTTCGCTCCATAGATGCTGCTGCACCCGCTGAGTTTCTCCAGCAATTTTGTGTACCTCAGAATATACTATGATCTTTTTGCAATCTCAAAGTTCAGATGAATCCCTATTCATGATGGAGGAACCAGTTTTCAAAATCTATAAAATAGGCTTTCAAGCCACTTTTACATTGATCTTCCTCTATGATATGCTATACTTTTTCTATAAAATATATTCTAATTCTGGTTGTCCCATTTTGCCAGTAACTTTGAGGTGCTAACAGGAGTTTGATTTAGGATCAATGCAACGTAAACTGGATTTTAAAAATCATTATTTGATTCTTTTACATTTTGCATTTTACAGGCTTGACAGGCATGAAAGTGGAAAGAGGAAACAGCGTTTCCGCCACACTCGATTTCAGGCACCAGATTTGGAAGAAATCCTTGGGGCTTGCTGTTCAGTTTCAAGGATTTTTTTCTATTGGCTCAAAAGAAATATCCCAAGCGGCCAATGCATTATCGGCAGTGTGTGTAAATGTGTGCAATGTTGACTGTGAGATGTTGCTGACATACAGATAAAGAATCAGAGGAAGAACAGACGCTGGGGGAAAACATCAGTTAAGACTCACCAGCATCTGCAAGCTTCACCAGAATGCATCTGAGTTCCATTGCTTGTTAAAAGCACGTTAATTGGCAAAATAGTTAGTCGGCACTTGATGATGATGATAACATTTAGAAGATGATTCCTGTAGAAAATACCACTGGCAGGAGAAAAATTATAAATGTTGCAGTTATCTTCCGTTCGAGCTGACATCTAGACTTAACGAACTGGAAAAAATTGTAACCATTCATTTGGTTTGTACATTGAAGTAGGAGAAAGTCTTTCAGATCATCAGCTGTAGCAACAGGCTTGCAAAGGAGCTATTAATGCACACATTGCTGAAAATATTTGCAAACATACAAAAGTGAACATGGTGTAGAGAAGTGACACTAGGAACATGGCCCTGCGATGCTCCACCTTCAGAATTCTGAATAAATTCTGTGTTATATCCCTTTACCGCCTTGCAGTGCTTCATCTGTGGCTTTGACCAATTTCTGCATTTTCCATTTGCCCTCAGCACTGGGGACTTCTGTGTTATTTAAATATTTAACAAGAAACATTTCTCCTGATTTATTGCTTCCAAACTAACTCTGTTGCTTAGCATATGTACCATTAAATTCCGGGTTTCTCCCTGTTATAAATATTAGTGTTGTAAGTCGTGGCATGAGTAATATGCTTTGAACTATCATGTGGAAACGCTTCAGATTTGGAACAATTAACAACCCGGAGCAAACTATGATAAAAATGCTGCAAGTTTTGTTCAATCTCTCTTGTGAATTTTTGCACAAATTAATTAATACAATGCAAAATTGTACTGCCATATAGCATGGGAACAGGCCCCTGAACCCAACTTCTCCATGCCAACCACGTTGGCATTCTGGGCTAGTTCCATTTGTCTGCTTTTGTCCCATGTCCCTCTAAGTCCTTCCCATTCGCATGCCCGTTAAATCTATTAAAGTCACAAATCCGTAAAAGTCATAAATCTATATGCTTTTATAGCTTTCTCCATCACCTCCTTCCAGATATGTCTAGTCTCTGAGTGAAAACATCGCCCACTCTTAAAACTCTCCCCTATCATATTAAGTTTATGCTGTCTATTTTTAACCAAGGAATAAGACCTTGAGCATTCATTTTAACCATGTCTTTTAAGATCTCGTACCCCTCAATAAGATAATCTCTCAGCCTCCAACGATCAAAATAAATAAATCACATCTTATCCCTTTAAATCAAGCCCATTAGTCTGCCTGTGAATCTCTTCTGCACCCTTTTCAATGTAATGCATCTTTCCTTTATTAAAGTAGAATTGTACATATTACACCAAATCTGGTCTCACTTATAACATGGTCAGCTGCATCATAATCTCCCAACCTTTGTACTCAATACCCATCTCAATGAAAGCCAATGTGCCAATATTCATCTTCACTACCCTGTTCACCTGACTCACCACTCTCAGGGAACCATGCAGCTATACATCTCACTGCTCTGCAACATTCTCCAGGATTCTGCCATGTATTGTGTAAGTCCTGCCCAGTTTCGACAGACCAAACTGCAACATCTCACACCTGTCTGAATTAAATTCCATTTTCCACTCTTTAGCCCACATTTCCACAAATCTAGATCTAGTTATTAAACTTGGGTATCCTTGCTCACTGTCCATTATATCACCAATGTTGGTGTCATCTACAAATTTTCTAACAATGTTATTGACGTTGTCTTCTAAATCATTAAAGTAGACAACAAACAATGAACCTGGAGGAGGAGGAGGAGGAGGAGGAGGAGGAGCCATCTTGGGGAACGGTTGCTAACCAGCAGCCGTCCGTTTAATTCATTTTTTTCCAGTTTTTAGTTAGTTTTGTTTGTCGTTTTTTTCAGAGAAATGGACTTCTTATTGTGGGGGGAAGGAGGTAACCTTACTTCTAGGTCCCTACCTGGTCAGTGAGGCAGCTTTTTCTCCGGGCTGCCCGTCGACCCGTCCTCGTGGCCTACCAGCGGGCGTGGAGCGCTGTATCCTGGTGGGGACCTCCCAGCACCTCGGTTTCGGTGGCGGCACAGCGCTGGAGCACCACCGAGGAGCGGGCGATGCCTTGCATAGGTCGCCGCACTGTATCGACGCGCTGGAGCTCCGGTGGACTGGCTGCAGAGAGCAACACCTCCGGGCTGCGGGTCTGTGGAGCGGGTGGCGCCGACATTAACATCGGGAGCCTGGGAGCTCCAACTCGGTGCGTCCCTGTCGGCTTCGGAGGCCGACAATCCCCTGGTAGGAAACGGCCGTTCCAGGTGGCCCAGCCGCTGTGAGGACTCTCCCGACGCCGGGGCAACTCCACCCGGCTAGAACGGCCAGGAACATCGGGCCTCCGTTGAGGCAACAGCGGTGGCCTTAATAGGCCTGACTTTTGGGAGAACTGGGGTTGGGGCCTGGACTTTTGTGCCTTCCCCCACAGTGGTAACCACTGTGGAGGGATGATTTTTCTGTGTGTAAGGTACTTTGTTAGTCTGTGTCCAAGATGGCTGTCGGAAGAGAGAGTGGACGCTGGCGCGCTTTAGCTGCCGCTGCTCTCTCTTCACCATGTATTTTTTTTTGATTTTTTGATTTTATGTCTTTGGAGCGATTTCTATTTTTAATTTGTGTATTGATGATGTCCTTATTATTTATTTTTCTCCGACTATATGTTTTTTCTCTCTTCTGTTTAATCTTTGTAAGGTGACCTTGAGATTTGAAAGGCGCCCGAAAATAAAATGTATTATTATTATTATTAACCTTGCATTGGCCCCTGTGTCAACCATTGGTCGGAGGCCTCTAATCAGGAAAGCAACGCTCCACAACTCCCATTTGATTCCTTTCCTCAAGCCAATTTTGAATCCAATTGGGTGGCTCTCCTGGGATTCCATGCGATCTATTCTTCCAGACTAGCCTAACAAGTGGGACCTTGTTGGTGCATGTGACAAATAACGTGAATTTAAACTTTTATCCAAAAATGATACTCGAATGTAAGAGCTTATTTTGCCATTTATTGAATTGTGGATTATTGGATGAGAAATACAGATGAAAAGTGGCAAGAAACAGCTATCCACATCCAAGGTTAGTACTTGTTAATAATGTGGTATATGTTACTTACATCTGTTGATGTAGACACTGAAAATTAACTGTTAAAATATAATGTTTCATTCCGTTAGGTATTAATTGTGGAAAATGTTACAATTATTGAAAATAAAAAGCGAAAATAATTCTGCATGTTTTCCCATTTCACATATTCCGTCCTTTATCCTTTAAAAAAAAAAAATCAGTGCCTGCTCTGATGTTGAATTCACTCCCTCTTATCTACACCGCCTTTTCAGTCCTTGTGCTGCTTATCAATCAATCAATTGCTGTGAAAAATTAATTTCAACGCTGCTAAAACACGAAATCAAGTTTCCCATTCAGGATTACTGTCAACCCAGATTTCCCTTTCTTCAATTAATCTGTGTTGTTTAATGTACCTGCTGATTGTACAATTGCTGTTGCAAGCTCTACCTTTGAGGGTTCCAGGTGACTGATATAATGTGACATCAGCTAATATATTAATTTTGATGATAGGCACAAAATGCTGGACTCTCAGCGGGACAAGCAGCATCTCTGGATAGAAGGAACGGGTGACATTTTGTGTCAAGACCCTTCTTCAAACTGAGAGTCCGGGGAGAGGGAGACACAGGTACATTTACTTGACCATTGTCCCCTTTGATGTCTTGTTTTCACACCTCACCCTTCCAAATCACTGTGTCTCCGTCTCCCATGAATCTCAGTCTGAAGGAAGATCTCAATAGACAATAGACAATAGGTGCAGGAGTAGGCCATTCATCCCTTCGAGCCAGCACCGTCATTCAATGTGATCATGGCTGATCATCCCCAATCAGTACCCATTCCTGCCATCTTCCCATATCCCCCGACTCATCTATCTTTAAGAGCCCTATCTAGCTCTTTTGAAAGTATCCAGAGAAATGGCCTCCACCGCCCTCTGAGGCAGAGAATTCCACAGACTCACAACTCTGTGTTTCCTCGTCTCTGTTCCAAATGGCACCCCTTATTCTTAAATTGTGCCCCCTGGTTCTGGACTCTCCCAACATTGGGAACATGGCCTCTAGTGTGCCCAAAGCCTTAATAATCTTATATGTTTCAATAAGATTCCCTCTCATCCTTCTAAACTCCAAAGTATACAAGCCCAGCCGCTCCATTCTCTCAGCATATGACAGTCCCGCCATCCCGGGAATTAACCTTGTAAACCTACGCTGCACTCCCTCAATAGCAAGAATGTCCTTCCTCAAATTATGGGACCTGAATGTTTCAGGTCAGTATCGCAACACAAAACATTACCCATTCCTTCTATATTGAGGTGTTGCCTATCCCGTTGGGTTACACCAGCATTTTGTGTCAATCTACAGTTTATACCAGTGCCGGTCCTTCCTACACATTATTAATTGTGATGGTGTGCTCAGTTCACTTTCAGGGTGGGCTACATGGTGCAAGTATTTGCTGAAAGGCTGTTGGTCATCATCCAAGGACCAAGTTCGGTCACTAGAGCTGTTGCCTCACAGCTCCAGAGACCCAAGTTCAATTCTGACTCCTGATGCTGCCTGTGTGGAGTTTGTTCACCCTGTGATCGCCTGGGCATCCTCTGGGCATTGTGATTTCCCCACTTATCCCAAAGATGTGCAGCTCACTCACTTAACTGGAGAGTGTAAATTATCCCTGATATCTGGATGAATGATACAATGTGGATGGATTTCATGTGAATGTGGAATAAAGTGGGATTGGTTTTGGATTATTGTAAAATGCATACTTAATTGTCAGAGTAGCATGGTGGGCCAAATGGTCCTTTTTACATGCTGTACGAGTGAAAGAGCAGGGGAGAGAACATGAGCACAGAGTCTGTGTACATCACATAGGAAACAACAGAAGGTCCAGCAGCAGAGTGGCGGAGTAATATGGAGGGGAAATAGCCGGCATTCCAGTTACCATGAGCATGAGAAATACAGATTGTGTTTCCTTGAAGCATCACAGCAATAAATGAATGAATAAGTTTATTGGCCAAGTATGTACACATACAAGGAATTTGCCTTGGTGCTCCACTCACAAGTAACAACACGACATACAGTAAACCATTAAGAATATAACATAAAACATTAAGAATTATACGTTATGGTTTAAACATGTGAATTAAATCAAATACCAGTACAAAAGGAGGCTACAGACTTTTGGTTAATCAATCAATCAATCAATCAACCTTTATTGTCATTTTGCAAAGCAACAGTTGTACAGTGCAAAATGAGAAGACGTTTCCCAGGGAATACCAGAGATTCGCACATAAAACGTAAACATTTCACACATAAATAAAAGCACTAAAACAATCTAGTCCCTGATCAAAACAATACGAATGGTTAAAAAGTGCAGGTAAAAAACAGCAACATTAAAATACAAGTAAAAACAGTCATAAATTGCCCAAAGTTACTGCACTCACTGATTAGCCAAATGCGAAGGCTGAGATCACTTAGCTTTTGCTTGTAAACAGCAAGAACTTGTATTCCATGTACAACCACTATGCAAAACAAAAAGACAGCTCTGCTGATGTCTCCTGGTGTATTTCTCTGGTACTAACATTTTGCAGCAGTTCATTTATCAAGCGAGGTGTGGTTACCAGGAGATACTTCAAACTTGGTGAGCGATAGCAATTAGAAACAGAAGATGAAATCCAACAACATTACAACAGATTGCTTGTAACCACAACAGCATCGACTAAAGGATCAATTTTCAACGTGAGAATTACCTCAAGAAAACTAAAGATCCATTTCATTACGCACCCAGCAAATTGGTCAATACCCGCTGGGCACTGCATGTGGCTGCGCACCATTGAGAGAAAAAAGGTGCTGAAGTTGGATCCTCTCAAACAATTCAAAGCATGAGGGGGAGAAGTTGATAACTTTCCCCCCCATGACTCTTATGCTAAAAAAAATGGCGGCGGCGTGGGCACATCGCAACGCCCCGTGTCTCCCAAGAATTGGAGAAATAGCGACAATTCCCCAACCCGTCTCAAGGCTGCTCACACGGAGCAGTCTTGTATCCCTTTCGTACAGCCAACAGGAACTTCTGGATTTCGGTTCCTGCGGCTGCAACAACTTTCTGGGTGACCTCCGTCTCGCTCCTGAGCTTGTCAGAGCAATGGAGCACTGGAGCCGCGGGGCTGGAGACCACCAGTGGAGCCGCGGGGCAGGAGAACGCCAGCGGAGCCGCGGGGCTGGAGAACGCCAGCGGAGCCGCGGAGCTGGAGAACGCCAGCAGAGCTGCGGGGCAGCAGACCGCCACTGGAGCAGCACGACTGGAGAACGCCAGCGGAGCCGCGAGGCTGGAGAACGCCAGTGGAGCCGTGGGGCTGGAGACCGCCACCGGTGCCGCGGGGCTGGAGAACGCCAGCGGAGCCGCGGGGCGGGAGAACGCCAGCGGAGCCACGAAGGCGCGAAGCAACGGAGCGGCAGAACACCAGCGTGCACCAAGCCAGCTCGGCTGACCGGAAGCACCAACAGACGGCGACGTGTACGAAAGCACCGCCGGGGACGCAGAGGTGTTAGAGCTAGTAAGAGCTAGTCCCACACCAGGTTAGAGCTAGCCCCACACAGGCCAGGTTAGAGCTAGGCCCACACAGGCCAGGTTAGAGCTAGCCCCACACAGGCCAGGTTAGAGCTAGTCCCACACAGGTCAGGTTAGAGCTAGGCCCACACAGGCCAGGTTAGAGCTAGCCCCACACAGGCTAGCGATTCCTAGCCTTTTCCTCGCCAACGTGCGCCCACTGGCAAACAAAATGGACGAACTCCGGCTAAGGATCACCTCCCACAACCGGATCAAGGACTGCAACATCCTGGTCTTCACGGAAACTTGGCTCAACACCGACGTTCCTGACAGCGCCATCCAGCTAACAGGGCGTCATTTACTCCGAGCGGACAGGACATCAGACTCCGGCAAGACCAGAGATATGCCATTTATTGTCACTATACATGTACAGTGAAACTGAAAGCTGCTCGTACTCAGTGCATACATACAATTTCGCACAAAAAACAAGAAACAGAAAAAAACAAAAAACAGAAGGGAGGGGGGGGGGGGGGGGGGGGGGAAATAGGTGCACAAATTCTGCGGCGCTACATTCATATATACATATATACAGATGGAAGTCCGTGTTGGGCGGTGTAGTCAGTGCATGTGTGAATTTGAATTTATGGTAGATATAATTCTCGGAAAGCAACTATTCCTGAGTCTGTTTGTCCTGGATTTGATGCACCTATAGCGCCTTCCAGAGGGCAGCAGGTCGAACAGTCCAAACGCAGGATGGGAGCTGTCTTTGATGATCTTCTTTGCCCTGCTAAGGCAGCGGGAGGTGTAGATGTCCATCAGGGAGGGGAGAGGGCAGCCAATGATCCTCTGCGCTGTCCTGGTTACCCTCTGAAGCCTCTCCCTGTCTGCCATGGTGCAGCTGCCATACCATGCTGTAATGCAGTATGTCAGCAGGCTCTCGATGGACGAGCGGTAGAAGGTCAGCAGCAGGTTAGAGTCCAGGTTGTGCTTCCTGAGGACCCTCAGGAAGTGCAGCCGCTGCTGAGCCTTCTTGATGACCGCTGTCGGGGGGGGGTCTGTGCATTTATGTAAACAAAGCATGGTGCACGGACTCCACCATCATCGAGAGTCACTGCTCAGCTAACCTTGAGTTCCTCTTGGTTAGATGCAGACCATTCTATCTGTCCAGAGAGTTTACCTCCACTGTTGTGACTGCAGCCTATATCCCTCCTGATGCTAATGCCAAGCTTGCAATGAAAGAGCTGCATACTGCCATTAGCAAACAACAGACGCACAACCCCGAGGCAGCCTTCATTGTTACGGGTGACTTCAATCACTCTAACCTGAAGACTGTACTCCCCAAATTCCACCAACATGTATCCTTCCCCACTAGAGTAGACAAGACACTGGACAAAGTCTACACTAACATGGCTGAAGCTTACAAAGCCATCCCCCTCCCCCACCTTGGTCAGTCTGATCACCTCTCATTCTTCCTGCTCCCTAAGTACTCCCCACTCATCAGACGGGTTAAACCCACTGTGAGGACAGTTAAAGTCTGGTTAGAGGAAGCGGACTTCACACTTCAGCAGTGTTTTGGAAACACTGACTGGAAGGCGTTTGCAGCCCAGGCCACCCTTGACTCCCACACGGACATTGATTCCCACACATCCTCTGTTCTGGACTTTATAAACTCCACCATCAATAGTGTCACCTCCCTCAAACAGGTGACCATATTCCCGAATCAGAAGCCATGGATGAACAGCGAGGTCAGGCTACTGCTGAAAGCACGGGACACCGCTTTCAGGTCAGGCGATGCTCGAGCCTACAGTTCATCCAGGGCTAACCTGAAGAGGGGCATCAGGAAGGCCAAGCACTGCCATAAGCTCAGGATTGAGGAGCACTTCAACAATAACTCCGACCCCCGAGCATGTGGCAAGGCATCCAGGTCATCACGGACTATAGACCCACCAACATCACCCCCACATCCAGCGACGCCTCCTTCCTTGAGGAGCTGAATCACTTCTATGGCCGCTTCGACAGGGACAATCTAGAGACAGCCATCAAGGCTGTGCTACCTGCCGATCACCAACCCCTCACACTCACCCCCTACGACGTATACGTGGCACTGAGTAGGACTAATGCACGTAAGGCTGCTGGTCCTGACGGCATCCCAGGGCGCGTCCTCAGGGCCTGTGCTGCACAGCTGACAGACGTCTGGACTGACATCTTCAACCTGTCACTTGCCCAAGCAGTTGTCCCCACTTGCCTTAAAACCACCTCCATCGTGCCGGTGCCAAAACACTCCACTGCGGCAAGCCTCAACGACTTCCGCCCAGTTGCACTTACCCCCATTATCACCAAGTGCTTCGAGAGGCTGGTCCTGGCACACCTCAAAGGCTGCCTACCCCCCACATTGGATCCCTATCAGTTTGCCTTCCGCAAGAACAGGAGTACGGAGGATGCCATCTCAACGGCATTTCACTCCGCCCTCTCCCACCTCGACAACAGAGACACTTGCGTAAGAATGCTGTTCATCGATTACAGCTCAGCATTCAACACCATTATACCCTCTAAACTGATGACCAAACTCGGTAACCTGGGCATCGACCCCTCCCTCTGCGACTGGATACTGGACTTTCTAACCAACAGACCCCAGTCTGTGAGGTTAGACAAGCACACCTCTTCAACCCTCACCCTGAACACCGGCGTTCCACAGGGCTGTGTGCTGAGCCCCCTCCTCTACTCCCTCTTCACCTATGACTGCACACCTGTACATGGTACTAGCACCATAATCAAGTATGCAGATGATACAATGGTGATTGGCCTCATCAGCAACAAAGAAGAGTCGGCCTACAGGGAGGAGGTCCAGCTCCTAGCAGCATGGTGCGCTGACAACAACCTGGCCCTTAACTCCAAGAAGACCAAGGAGCTCATTGTAGACTTCAGGAAGTCCAGAGGCGGCACACACACCCCCATCCACATTAACGGGACGGAGGTGGAACATGTTTCCAGCTTCATGTTCCTGGGGGTTAACATCTCCGATGACCTCTTGGACCCACAATACCTCAACTCTGGGCTCACCAGCGTGTCTTCTTCCTGAGGAGACTGAAGAAGGTCCATCTGTCTCCTCAGATTCTGGTGAACTTCTACCGCTGCACCATCGACAGCATCCTTACCAACTGCATCACAGTATGGTACGGCAACTGCTCTGTCTCCAACCGGAAAGCACTGCAGAGGGTGGTGAAAATTGCCCAACGCATCACCGGTTCCTCGCTCCCTCCATTGAGTCTGTCCAAAGCAAGCGTTGTCTGCGGAGGGCGCTCAGCATCGCCAAGGACTGCTCTCACCCCAACCATGGACTGTTTACCCTCCTACCATCCGGGAGGCGCTACAGGTCTCTCCGTTGCCGGACCAGCAGATCCAGGAACAGCTTCTTCCCTGCCGCTGTCACACTACTCAACAATGTACCTCGGTGACTCCTCCCCCCCCCCCCCCCCCCCCCCCGACACTCCTCCCACAGGAAAAATACTATGACTGTATGCATGTAAATAGATTTATTTATTGAAATCATATTCTATGTCGCTCTCCCAGGGAGATGCTAACTGCATTTTGTTGTCTCTGTACTGTACAATGACAATTAAAGTTGAATCTGAATCTGAATCTAACAATGCAAGTTTCACTTAGTTACTAAACTGGATTCATAAAGTCAGTGACTCAGATGAAAACCGATTGTCCACAAAGTCCGAGCACCATGTGATTTTTTCGGAGAGGCCTCCTTCATTTTTTACCTTGCCCGAGGACACCATGTGGTCCATCCAGTATAACAAGAAGCCCTCAGGCTGAATTGCACAATCAATTGTTGCTGGGGTGAGCCATGTCTTTGTAAACCAGACAGCAGTCACGCAGTTATCTAAGGAAGGTGACGAGCTTTAAGTTCATCCAACTGAGAGGTTTGCAAGCAGTATGCTGGGAGGGAGGACCATAAACCATATTGTTTCAGTCTAACCTGCAGTCCAGTTCATCTCCAACAGTTCCCGAGAGGATGGCTGCTCCTGGTGAGTAGTTGGATTGTGGAATCACCCACAAGGTAGGAGGCTGCGCTCTGTGCGGTTGGGAGTTGGATGGTGCTGTTGGGTGCTCTGGGGGGTTGGGCTCTCAGCCTGGTCGGGTCCCGATGTCAGGCTACAATGTCAGGTGCTCTGGTAGCTCAAAACACACTCTTTGAAATGAGACAACCATCAAACTCAATTTAGTAATTTCAACCCACCTGGAGTAATTGTGAGTCAACCATGCACAGGTCTGGTTATAAAGAATTCTGAATCATCGAGTTGTGCATCTGGCAATCTTGAAGAGTAAAATAGGAGCAAAATAAATCATTAATATCCGTTTGTTTTTTCGATGCTGTTGGCTCAGCTAAACAAAGAGAAGAAGGTTAGCGACTCAAACCCTTCCTTGATTGTTCATTTTAGCCATCTGGTACTTGACAACTCTGTCAGGTGTAACAAGAGGATTTCAGTGTAGGAGTAGAGAGGTTCTTCTGCAGTTGTATAGGGCTCTGGTGAGACCACATTTGGAGTATCGTGTACAGTTTTGGTCTCCTAATTTGAGGAAGGACATCCTTGCGATTGAGGCAGTGCAGCGTAGGTTCACAAGATTGATCCCTGGGATGGCGGGACTATCATATGAGGAAAGATTGAATAGACTAGGCTTGTATTCACTGGAGAATAGAAGGATGGTGTGGGGGGGGGGGGGTTCTTATATAAACATATAACATTATAAAAGGACTGGACAAGCTAGATGCAGGAAAAATGTTGGGCGAGTCCAAAACCAGGGACCACAGTCTTAGAATAAAGGGGAGGTCATTTAAGACTGAGGTGAGAAAAAGCTTTTTCTCCCAGAGAGTTGTGAATTTATGGAATTCACTGCCACAGAGGGCAGTGGAGGCCAAGTCACTGGATGGATTTAAGAGAGAGTTAGATAGAGCTCTAGGGGCTAGTGGAGTCAAGGGATATGGGGAGAAGGCAGGCACGGGTTATTGATAGGGGACGATCAGCCATGATGACAATGAATGGCGGTGCTGGCTCGAAGAGTCGAATGGCCTCCTCCTGCACCTATTTTCTATGTTTCTATGTGTAGATCTGTTTCTTATTCAATCAGATTATTCATGATTAAGATAATCTCCATGATAGTTGTCAAGAAATGTATTTCTGGTTGGTGACATTAAATGAATTTTAGTGTGATAAAAATCACACTGAAATTGACCTTTAATATATGGCTCCATTGACTTCAAGAATTTCATGCAGAGAATACAGTATGTTGTAGCGATTGTACAGCACATTTCTTGGCTCATGAATCATTGAGTTATTGTCAAAGCGGATTGAGGTTCATGAACTTAAGCAAAACTTCCAATGTAGGAGCAGTAAAAAAAAATCATAAATATTTCCTACTTGGGTTCACATAAATTCCAAATATGAAATTGATCTGGGGCCCTGGTTCATGCATGTGTTGTAGCTGCATCTTCAACATTTAAACACATTTCTGACTCCAGTCACAGTCCAATATTTCTTTGATTTATACTTACTATGTGTTAAGTAACACATATGGCAGTCAGTCCAACATGCAGTAAAGGAAAGAAATAACTTAAGTGCTGCATTTTCACATCTAAATCATGGAAGATGTATTTGTTCTCAGACAAGAAACTGAAAATTCTTGCAACATTGAACCTACACTGACTAAAACATCTCTATGAATGTGAGATAAACAAAGTTGCCAATTTTTTCATCCTTTTGGTCCTTTTGGTATCAGTTTTGAAATGTCTAGAAGGAGTTTTCATCAATTTTGTTTGTTACCTTCAACAAAACTAACCAGACCATTTCGTAAAATTCTGCTTTCAAGTGAATTCAGAGGAATTCATGCAGCAACAAAACAAATCATAAGTAACAGTTCAACAACACTAACAGCCACTTTGGCTCACTGTGCTCTTGGTTTTCCATCAACCACTCCCTCCCTCCCTCCCTCAACAAGGTTGCCCCATTCAGCAATACACTAGCCAATTAACCTAGCAATCTACTGTACCATATTGTGTCATGACTTCCAAAGTTGAATGCATAACCTGTACTGAAGTGATATTCTGACATTGGAATTATCGATTCCACAGCTCATAATCATTTCCGTTTGAGACCAAGATGTCTCCAGCTAATAAGGTTTTTCCCCTTGACTTCTATTGACTTCAAATCTATCACACTGGGTAGATATGGCATGATGTCTAACTGAAGGCATAGATTGGGTAGGCAGTCAGAACCTTTCTCAAAGGGTGGTGCTGTCAAAGTCCAGGGGTAGATCTTTAGCCGAGTGGGTATGGTTTTATAGGAGATGTGTGGGGCAAGTTTTAATACAGAGATTAGTGGGCGTCTGGAGCGCACTGCTATGGTGGTGGTGGAGGCAGATACTCTAGTGGCATTTAAGATTTGTTTGTGGAAAATGGAGAGATATTGATCGTGTGCAGGCAGAGATCATGTTTCAGCATTATGTTTCATTGGCATCTTGTTTCAGCACGGACACTGTGGCAGGAAGGGCCTCTTCCTGTGCTGTTCTCTTCTATGTTCTATGTTCTAAAGCACATTAATGCTAAACCCTGTACATTTTACTATGATGTCATTACTTGATAGGTCATTACTCTTTTTGACCTCTCACCTAAATTATCTATTTTATTGCACGTTAGCTGGCCTTTATAAATCAGAGCATTGAGTATAGAAGTTGGGATGTAATGTGAAAATTGTACAAGGCATTGGTGAGGCCAATTTTGGAGTATGGTGTACAATTTTGGTCGCCTAAGTATAGGAAGGATGTCAACAAAATAGAGAAAGTACAGAGGAGATTTACTAGAATGCTGCCTGGGTTTCAGCAACTAAGTTACAGACAAAGGTTGAACAAGTTAGGGCTTTATTCTTTGGAGCGCAGAAGGTTAAGGGGGGCTTGATAGAGGTCTTTAAAATGATGAGAAGGATAGACAGAGTTGACGTGGATAAGCTTTTCCCACTGAGAGTAGGGAAGGTTCAAACAAGGGGACATGACTTGAGAATTAAGAGACAGAAGTTTAGGGGTAACATGAGGGGGAACTTCTTTACTCAGAGAGTGGTGGCTGTGTGGAATGAGCTTCCAGTGAAGGTGGTGGAGGCAGGTTCGTTTTTATCATTTAAAAATAAATTGGATAGTTATATGGACGGGAAAGGTATGGAGGGTTATGGTCTGAACGCAGGTATATGGGACTAGGGGAGATTATGTGTTTGGCACGGACTAGAAGGGTCGAGATGGCCTGTTTCCGTGCTGTAATTGTTATATGGTTATATCTAGTGAGCCATGGATTTCCTCTTGGTAAATGCAATGCTTCCCTTGTTGATTCTCTTCCCGATGTTGGGAATGAACTGACCTGATAGATAAAGAAGTGCAGAAACTTTAGGAAAATACAGAGAAGGAGAGAAGTTTTGATATTTTCCTTGTAACGTCTGGATATTCCTGTTTCCTCCCACATCCCAAAGAGTTGCAGGTTGGTAGGTTATTCAACCACTGTGAAATGCTCCAAGTGTGTATGTGAGCAGTAGAATCTTGAGGATGATGATGTGAATGTGAGGACAATAATGATTGGAATCATGTAGGATTAGTATAAATGAATGACTGACTGGGTCTTAATGGATCAAGTTACCTGTTGCTGTGCTGTAACTATGATTGTAATATCTGGGCTTAATAATCTCATAACAGCAGACGGGGAGTTTCTAAATCCATAATTATTTGAATTCCCCCTCTTGCCTTTAAAATAAAAGTAGAATAACATATAATAATCTAATGTAAATAAAGAATTGTGAAATTGTAACAGATTGTAATTAATCACTACATATATTATACATCTATTGCACTTAGCTTATTTCATTTGCATTACCCATGCTGTATATTTTGAATAGACATTTGAAATGTGCATTGCCTTCTCCCCATAACACTGACACCCATACTAATCAAGAATCTATCAACCACTGCCTTAAAAAATATGCATTGACTTGGCCTCCACAGCCCTTTGTGGCAATGAATTCCACAGATTCACCACCCTCTGACTAAAGAAATTCCTCCTCATCTCCATCCTAAAGCTACCTCCTTTTATTCTGAGGCTATGGTCTCTGGTCCTATACTCCCCCACTAGTGGAAACATCCGCTCCACATCAACTCTATCCAGGTCCTTCACAAAGTGCAGAGTAGCAGCCCCAATATTGACCCCCTAGTCACTGGCAGCCAAGCAGAAAAAGCCCTCTTTATTGCCACTCTTGCCCTCTGCCATCCAGCCAACCTGCTATCCATTCTAGTATACTCCTTCTATTACCAGTGGCTCGCTAGCAGCCTTGCATGCGGATCCTTATCATAGGCTTTCTATAATTATATATAATTATTTTATAAGCCAGCAAAATAGATAATGATCTCTGAAGACGGGTCACAACCCAAAATGTCACATATTCTTTTTCTCCAGAGATGCTGCCTGCCCCGCTTCATTTTCTATGATTCAGGTTTTTGAGTCTATCTTCACTCATTTTTGTCCTTTTAATCCATCAAAAGATTGCCAGCAACAATGTATATTGTGAAAGTAAACAAAACACCAAGGATGTCATCTGAAAACATTTTCTATGAATCATCTTGCAGTGATTTTAGGAATAACATTCGTACAAGGCTAAATAACGGTAGATTATTGCCTAATAAGAACAGCCATATTTTTATAATGTTTAAGAAAGAACTACAGATGCTGGAAAGATTGAAGGTAGACAAAAATGCTGGAGAAACTCAGCGGGTGAGGCAGCATCTATGGAGCAAAGGGATAGGTGACATTTCGGGTCGAGGCCCTTCTTCAGACTGAACGGTCTTGACCTGAAACGTCACCTAATCCTTCGCTCCATAGATGCTGCCTCACCCGCTGAGTTTCTCCAGCATTTTTGTCTATCAGCCATATTTATGATAGCTCTCAACAATGTCTTCATCACATGAAGCTTGATGTCAAGGCTTATCAAAACTGTTATGCAGGCTCCACAACCAGAGCCAATAAAGTGGGATTAAAAAAAAATGACTATCACACAAGCATGCCCAAGTAAATATTAAATGCAATTAATATGAAATAATTTAGCAACTTTTCTCAGTGAAATGTTCCACTCCAGAACTGGCAGTTTTACAGATCATTAGGGATGTACAATCTGTCTCTCCATTTTGCATAATATTTTACTTAACAAGTTTATTCTTTAAAGGAGAGATTTCAGGGAGGGTGGAATCAGTCTCCATAGCTGGTGGGAATGTTGTGAAGGCCATTTGGCAGGCATGAAAGTTGGAGGAAAACTAAATGTGAATCTGAATTCCCATGGAAAACTAAATGGGATCTGAATTCCCAGTGTGAAGAAAGAAAAGGAACGAGAGCGCTGGAATAGGAAAGACACAAAGATTCCTTCAGGAACTGAGAACTGCATTCCTGTCCCTCCTGAATCTCCAGAAACCTCACTTCAAATGGACACTGCACATTCCACCAAGATGACACCAGGCAAGTCTTCCCCATGTCAAAACAATTACTTTTCCACTCAGGGGGTGTCACCTACGATTCAATTTACTGTAGCTTTTTTGCTTGCCTGCTACACGCATCTTAAATGAGAAAGCAATTGAAAATGAAAAGTTACAAACTGTCAACAGTACAGTCTTGATGGAATTAATTTGAACCAAATTTTAACCAAACTTGCCGACCCTTTTCACTGGCTGAGTTTTGGTGTAGGGAGTAGCAGGTGAATTTATATCAACTCTATCATCCTTAATTCTAGTAAGTATTTTAAATTAATTTTTTCAATTATTTTATTCTGATATGGCCATCCAGAGGCGAGCACCCTTTTTTTGAGTTGAAACACGAGGTTGAAATGTGCCTTCTCTGTGTTTTTAATGAAGATGATAATCATTTTAACATAACCATTCTGCTGCCTATGGAACCTTCTTGAAAGAGGAGTATAACTTGAGCAGCTGCTAATCGGCGTGTCCCCCTTCACGACTTTTTAGGCAACTGCAGGAGACTATGCAGTCTCCACATGCTCGCGAATAGTTGCCAGAGAGTCGCCTTCATGATCGTGAGGAGTTCCCACATTCTGGGAAATAGTCGCAGTGCTTGTCCGTTTCACCTTGGCTTTGCACCTTGTGAAAATAGACAATAGGTGCAGGAGTAGGCCATTTGCCCCTTCGAGCCAGCACCGCCATTCAATGTGATCATGGCTGATCATCCACAATCTGTACCGCGTTCCTGCCTTCTCCCCATATCCCCTGACTTGCCCCTATCTAACTCTCTCTTGAAAGTATCCAGAGAACCTGCCTCCACCGCCCTCTGAGGCAGAGAATTCCACACTCACCACTCTGTGAGAAAAAGTGTTTCCCCGTCTCCGTTCTAAATGGCTTACTCCTTATTATTAAACTGTGGCTGGTGAAGAAAGCGATGTTTTTGTGTGTGTGCGTTTATTCCACTCTGACAGTCGCCGTACCAGTTCCCGGTTTTTCAGACAACTGCCGGCAACTTGACAGTCACCGGCAGTCCGCTGAAAAATCGCCTAAGTGGGACAGGCCCATGAGTGTAATTTGCAGTCATTGGTCTTCATGCCAAATATGTTATCACGTGCTTGATTTAGTTTTGCTCTTATGACCAAGTGGCCAATAATTTGTGTTCAGCCCATGATTTTAGCAACATTAGTTACCAATTCCGCAATCTGATTAATGAGATGAGCCATTATCCTGCATGACCATCATCCATCTAGCACCTTCTGCTCCACTGGAGAAGTTAGGATAGAAAACAGGTTTAACAGATCTGCTGTATCTAATTCCACAACTCAACTATTAGCCTTCAAATTGTCAGAGAGAATCAGCACCGGAAATTGGAGGAACAGCACCTCGTATTCCGCCTGGGTAGCTTACGTCCTGATGGCATTAACGTTGAATTCTCCCAATTTTGCTAGCCCTTGCTGTCTCCTCTCCTTCCTTAACCCTCGGGCTGTCTCCTCCCATCCCCCCGCCCTCGGGCTCTCCTCCTCCTCCCTTCCCCCCCCCCCCCCCCCCCATCAGTCTGAAGACGGGTTTTGGCCCGAAACGTCGCCTATTTCCTTCGCTCCATAGATGCTGCTGCACCCGCTGAGTTTCTCCAGCAATTTTGTGTACCATACAGAATCAGAAACAGGTTATCATATTTCACCTGATATGGCCAACTAATATACATATGGCACCTACAAACTCTACATCTACTGCACTGAAAACTCTAAACAAACCATGGGGTACATCTTAATATTGGCCAAGGCATACGTTTCATCTTGGAGGTGTACTTTTTTCTACAAGGCAAATGGCCTAATTGTGTAATCTGAAATTAACAGTGTGACACGATTCTCTGCTCCCAAGAAAATATAAAAGAAAATATAGCTGAACAAGAAAAATAATATGTTAGAAATATTAATGATCTGTTAACAATAAAATAGTCCACCTAAATTGCATGCTATGTGTAAGAATACCTGACAGACTAAAGCGTCAAGTGCTGGTGTATCAGCTGAGTGAATCAATATAAACAAAAACTATGATTCCAGTTCCTCAAGCAAAAAGGAAATAAAATGTTTAAACATTAAAATTATATCAACAGGGAACTTCCTTAAAAAAGGCATAGGTTATACAAATGCAAATAATCTAACAATCTGATTGCCTGTATTATAGTCATACACCTGTGAAGATCTATGGCACACAGATGTACACATCACCACATCAGAGTATCAATGCTTCCTTCACTGTGCAAAATGTAGCCAATTTTCTGCTGATCTGCAGTTTAAAGAAAAAAGTATGTTGAGCAATCTACCTGTTTAACATCAATTACATAATAAAAAATAAATAGCAGCTCTATGCTAAATGTTCCGAACCAATGTATTATAAAACATGGTTTCTTACAAAAAAAAACATAGAAACATAGAAAATAGGTTGATGAGGAGGCCATTCGGCCCTTCGAGCCAGCACCGCCATTCATTGTGATCATGGCTGATCGTCCCCTATCAATAACCCGTGCCTGCCTTCTCCCCATACCCCTTGACTCCACTAGCCCCAAGAGCTCTATCTAACTCTCTCTTAAATCCATCCTGTGACTTGGCCTCCACTGCCCTCTGTGGCAGGGAATTCCATAAATTCACAACTCTCTGGGTGAAAAAGTTTCTCACCTCAGTATTAAATGACCTCCCCTTTATTCCAAGACTGGCCCCTAGTTCTGGACTCGCCCAACATTGGGAACATTTTTCCTGCATCTAGCTTGTCCAGTCCTTTTATAATTTTATATGTTTCTATAAGATCCCCCTCATCCTTCTAAACTCCAGTGAATACAAGCCTAGTCTTTTCAATCTTTCCGCACATGACAGTCCCGCCATCCCAGGGATCAATCTCGTGAGCCTACGCTGCACTGCCTCAATCGCAAGGATATCTTTCCTCAAATTAGGAGACCAAAACTCTACACAATACTCCAGATGTGGTCTCACCAGAGCACTATACAACTGCAGAAGAACCTCTTTACTCCTGTACTGAAATCCTCTTGTTATGAAGGCCAACATTCCATTAGCTTTCTTCACTGCCTGCTGTGAAGAGGCAGGATTTCAGTGCAAAAATGCAGCAGAAAAGTGATTAACATCAGAAACATGATCTTTGTCAGTTATTGGAGACAGCAGAAAACAGTGTGGAGAAAGTCAAGACTGGTCACACTTTACAATGTGGATTTTCATGCTCACAACTCATCAGTTGCCAATGAATTTTGAAGGCTCGCTGGAACTTCAATATTTTTAGTCAGAATCTATTTCTTTCTGTTCTGCACAATTAATTCACTGACAATTATCCCTGAAGTGTCAAGTTTCATACATCGATTCCTGGCATTCAAGTGATCCTGAAGTAATTAATATACTGGCAGTTGGTACAAATGTTTCGCTGTCTGTCACTCTCATATTTTCACTGACAGCCACATAAGAAAAAATGAAAAATAATATTCAAATTTATCATCAATTTGTGATCATTCACAAAACCAATTGACCCCATAACGCCATGAAATAGTGCACAAACAGACAAATAATAAATCATGTCAGTGCCTAATTAGCGAGTTCAAGGATACATCGTGCAAATTACAGATTAGGCAATGGATGGGATGATCATGGGAGCATCCATGCCATAATTCAGTAATAAAAATCTTAGAACAAAGTATCAATAAATCAATCCAATGAAACCAGCTGTCAATTATAAAGCACCTTCAATCTAGGACAACATGCCCGAGTGCTTCACAAGGGTGTAATAAAACAAAGTTTGATACAAAAGCCATACGAGGAGATGTTAAGACAGGTAAACAAAATCTTGACCAAAGCATTAAGTTTGAATCAATATTAAGGGGTTCAAAAAATATACTTGCTCTTCATGTGGGGATGCAGTCC
This sequence comes from Leucoraja erinaceus, assembly GCF_028641065.1. Classification (NCBI taxonomy): domain Eukaryota; kingdom Metazoa; phylum Chordata; class Chondrichthyes; order Rajiformes; family Rajidae; genus Leucoraja; species Leucoraja erinaceus. The sequence goes on from NW_026575660.1 coordinate 231,067, forward strand.
CTCATCATCTGTGCACAGGCAATCAGGAATTGGCAATTTCAGGCTTATCCCAGAGGCTCAGTCTTCACTTTGAAGACAAGGCACTGGCAGTCTCAGGTATCTCCCAACAGCTCAGCCTCAAAATAGAGTTGCTGGCACTCGGGCTGATCCCAGCAGCTCACTATTATTCCAAGCCTGCAAAAGGGAAATACAGACATCTCACTCAATCTCCCTCTTTCCCACTCTTGGGTGAAACTGCCTTGGTTTTAAGGAGTAGGGTTGATGCGATGCAGGTGGGACAATCCTATCCAATCCCAACTAATTGGATGCAGCTGTTGTGTTGCTTCTCTGGCCATGGTCTCTGCTCAGTCCAGAGCCCAGTCCAGTGGGCTGAAGATGTCCAGGCTAGGTTGCTCAGAGCCTGGCCAAGCTGGTCATCTGCCTGTCACAGTGCCAGCCAGATGAACGCTCTGCCCGAGCCGGCTGCCTGTCTGCTCCTTTTCCTGGGTTACATACATGCCTGGGTGGTGCTTGAGAGGGACTATGCCCTGTCCACAGACTGCTGGGCACAACGTGGAATGGAAGTCATCCTCAATAAGGATTGTAATATAGTTGGTTTTGAGAAAATCATTTTTCACACAGAGAGTGGTGAATCTGTGGAATTCTCTGCCACAGAAGGTAGTTGAGGCCAGTTCATTGGCTATATTTAAGAGATAGTTAGATGTGGCCCTTGTGGCTAAAGAGATCAGGGGGTATGGAGAGAAGGCAGGTACAGGATACTGAGTTGGATGATCAGCTATGATCATATTGAATGACGGTGCAGGCTCGAAGGGCCGAATGGCCTACTCCTGCACCTATTTTCCATGTTTCTATGTATAGTAGTTTATTTTGTATATTTGTTTGTCTTGATTTATTGTGGTGGGTTTTGTTTTGATTTATTTTGTACTGTAAATATTATTGTTAATAATTGATTACTTTATTTTTGAAGGAGCCCAGTCCAGCGAGCCAGTGATTTCCAGCAGGCAGGCCCTCTCCATGGTGCTGGTTTTCAGCTCTTCCTGGCCAATCTGCTCTTAACGGGGATTAGAGTGGCATTTAGGGAGCAGGCATCATCACAATGCCCACTGTATCGTTGTAGATCTGTGTCACTCATGTGATCACTGAGATTACGGAGAGTCGGTTTGTCAAGGAAGACTCTCTCTAACTTCTACAGGTGCACAGCATGCTGACCGGTTGCATCGTGGCTTGGTTCGGCAGCTTGAGCGCCCAGGAGCGAAAAAGACTACAAAAAGTAGTAAGCACTGCCCAGTCCATCATCGGCCCTGACCTCCCTACCATTGAGGGAATTTATCGCAGTCGCTGCCTCAAAGGCTGGCAGTATCATCAAAGGACCCACACCATCCTGGCCACACACACTCATCTCCCCGCTACCTTCAGGTAGAAGGTACAGGAGCCTGAAGACTGCAATGTCCAGGTTCAGAAACAGCTGCTTCCCCACAGCCATCAGGCTAGTGAACTCAACTCAAACAAAACTGTGAACATTAATAGCCCATTATCTGTTTATTTGCACTTTATCTGTTTTATTTATTGATGTGTGTATATATTTATATAATAGTATATGGACACACTGATCTGTTCTGTATTCATGCCTTCTATATTCTGTTGTGCTGAAGCAAAGTAAGAATTTAATTGTCCTATCTGGGACACATGGCAATAAACTCTCTTGAATCTTGAATCTCTTGAATCTTGAATGAGTCCTACTTTGTAGCTACGCCCACTAGTTTAACAGAAAGCTTCTCTACCCTTTTCTCCCTCACTTTGGAGTTATGTGCTAAGATGAAGTTACCAATGCTGTAACACTAATAAAGTATTTGGATCTTAATCACTGTGTGTGACTTAAGTTATTCCAACAGCAGAAGCTCAACAATCTTTCAGATGTTAAGGTACCTGTGGAAGATCTCATGATATAGTTTTGCACCAGGGTTGTCCCAGATATTCTGGTCAGTATTTTGTCCCTTGTTATCTATTGTAAGAATAGTCAGAGAAGGGCTTGTAATGCTTAACTAAGCCATGTCTCTTCTTTCACCAGGGTACAATGTTCTGTACAAAAAGTCCCCATTGGTTCACTTAGCATGAGACTATAATAATTGGTTGTTTCACAGGTCATCATAGGGGCGGCACAGAGGTGCAGCGGTGGAGTTGGTGCTTTACAGCACCCGAGACCCAGGTTTGATTCTGACTTCCGGTGCTGTGTGTACATAGTTTCTACCTTCTCCCCACAACCGCGTGGGTTTTCTCTGGGTGCCCCAGTTTACACTCACATTTCTAAGATGAACTTGTTTGTAGATTAATTGGCTTCTGTAAAAAGTGTAAATTGTGTGTAGGATGGTGCCAGTCTGCGGGGATCACTGGTCGATGCGGACTTGGTGTGCCAAATGGCCTATTTCCGCCCTGTATCTCTAAACTAAACTAAACTAAACTAGTGTATGAATCTAACTAACCAGTAGTACTCTGGCATAAGAAGCCATAACCAAGCATAACAAGGTGGCAATGGTTAAGTAAATGGCAAGTAAGATGATGATGTATGGAATTGTAAATGCTGAATTTGAAAGGAAATAAACACTACTGCTGGGATGTAATGTTAAAATTGTACAAGGCATTGGTGAGACCAAATCTGGAGTATGGTGTACAATTTTGGTCGCCCAATTATAGGAAGAATGTCAACAAAATAGAGAGAGTACAGAGGAGATTTATTAGAATGTTGCCTGGGTTTCAACAACTAAGTTACAGAGATAGGTTGAATAAGTTAGGTCTTTATTCTCTGGAGCGCAGAAGGTTAAGGGGGGACTTGATAGAGGTCTTTAAAATGATGAGAGGGATAGACAGAGTTGATGTGGACAAGCTTTTCCCTTAGAGAATAGGGAAGATTTAAACAAGAGGACATGACTTCAGAATTAAGGGACAGAAGTTTAAGGGTAATATGAGGGGGAACTTCTTTACTCAGAGAGTGGTAGCAGTGTGGAATGAGCTTCCAGTGGAAGTGGTGGAGGCAGGTTCATTGGTATCATTTAAAAATAAATTGGATAGGCGTATGGATGAGAAGGGAATGGAGGTTATGGTATGAGTGCAGGCAGGTGGGACTAAGGGGAAAAAAAATTTGTTCGGCACGGACTTGTAGGGCCGAGATGGCCTGTTTCCGTGCTGTAATTGTTATATGGTTATATGGTTACTAACAGTTTATTATGAATTTGTAAAAAGCTGATGTCATGTCTTGACATTTCTTGCCCATGATGAAGAAAAAAGCTAACAACCTGGTCAGGGCATTTTGAAAGTTAAGGAGAAATGTAAACTGATTTAAGACTCCTGTGATTCGGCAACCGTAACGTCAAACACTTGTACTCAGTCTGCCAAGGCTTACTGGATCCTCCAATTGCTAATCATTTTAATTTGCTTCCAATTCCCATACCACGTTTTCTGTCCCGGGCCTCTTCCATTGCCAGAATGAGGGCACATGCAAAAGGAGGAACGGGATCTAATATTTTGCTTTGGTAGCTTACAACAAACTTAATGATATAAACAATGATATTTTTCCAATTTTATGAAACAAAACTACAACCTATGCCCACTCCTTTCACCCACCCCCTTTCTTCCCTGTGCACCACTTGGACACACACACATATATTTATCTTCTCCCCAATCCCCTTCGCCTATATTCCTCCTCTGGTTTCATAATTAACTCTTCTTGTATCCTGATCTTACAGTTTTTGTCTTTTCATCTCTGACCTTTGTCTAACCCTATACCTTGATCTCAATATCACTCTCTTAGCTTTGTCCTGCCCATCCTCTCTTCCAGCTTTCTCAACCCCCCTCCCAACCCTCCCACAACCACAATCAGTCTGATGAAATATCCCGACCCAAAGTGTTGCCAATCTATGTTCTCCAGAAGTGCTGCTTGACCCGTTGAATTACTTCAGCACTTTTTTTGTAAGCCACGTTCTTCACTTTATTTTTTCTCCTTTCAGTTTGCCACTGAAGTCATCCAAATGTAATGTGATTCACAAAGTTGGTGATGTTGGCCTGAGAGAATAAGCTATGTTGGTCTGCTTATGCTGCTTTTGGATTTGGAGGATTTAATTTGAGACGGGGTTTTTCTTACTTCTCCAGTGCAATAATCATTGTTAACAATGCTATTAAAACATGTACTTACACAACATGTATCAATGTTTTAGATTATGCTGCTGATGTACTTTGTTTAATGTTTCATGTGTCATTCCCAACTGTCACTGTATGTCATATTGTCACACGGGTGGAGCACCAAGGCAAATTCCTTGTATGCGAATACTTGGCCAATAAACTTATTCATCCATTCATTCATTCATTCAAATATCTGAAATTCATGGGAGTTAAGAAAGCCACAATTTACAACCTTTGGATGTGCATTGAATTATTCTGTTACTTTTCTACAAGGAACCACACATTGATGAGCATCCAAACTTCATATCAGTTTCTGGGAGGAATGACAACATCATTATGATTGCAAAATCTGGGTCATTAAGGTTTTTACAGTAAGAGACAAATATTGAATAATAGTCTGGGATTAATTTGTGTCAATTTCATTTAACACTGTGATTGCACAGCGGTAGAATTGCTGACTTGCGTGCTTGCAGCACTGGAGATCCGGGTTCAAACCCAACTACGGGTGCTATCTGTACAGAATTTGTACATTCTCCGTGTGACCGCGTACATTTTCTCCGAGATCTTCAGTTTCCCCCCGCACTCCAAATAAGTACAAGTTTGTAAGTTAATTGGCTTGGTGTATTTGTAAATTGTCCCTATCGTGTGTAGGACTGTATTAATGTGCGGGGATCGCTGATCAGTGCGGACTCAGTGGGCCGAAGGGCCTGTTTCCACACTGCATCTCTAAAACTATAAACTAAATACAAAATTATCTTTTTGACTATAACAAGCTCATAATGCTTTCTAATCAACAAGCAAATGGATGAATTTAAGATGATTGAAGGTGGTGTGATCACTTGATTATGGGACTCAACATAGTGCAGAATCTTGCATTTGTATGTAATGAGTTGCTTTTGCAATGTTGCCACCGTTATGTATAAACCATCTACTATGGAAGAGATACATGAGTTTTCGGGCAGATTTATGCTTTACAAGATCACTGGATAGAGTGAAATGCAATTAGTTATTTTGAAAAATGTTCAGTGAGATTTAATATTTCACCTAGTAGATTCTTCAGACATAGTGAGTAAATAGTGGTACACTTTACCCTGGACTCCCAAGCACACGAGTTTGAAGGGTAACCATTTTGTTTTAATGGAAGAATTAAGCCATAAAAAAATAATGGGGTACTATATTTATATGCAAATGACACCATTTAATTAGATTGTTAAACTGAAGGAGAAAAAATAATTTCAAGAGCAAAGATTTTATATCACAAAAGCTTTAAATCTTTAAACTAAATGAGTTGACACCTGCATTAAAATAGTAGGCAGAAAACTGTCGTAACAATAAATTAATGGCTTTGGCATTGCTCGCAAGATCAGTATTTATTGTCCATCTCAAACTGCCAATGAAGTGTCACAGAGAACAGACTAAAGGGCCTGTCCCACGAGCATGCGATTCCATGCGGCAAGCGCCACCTAAAGGGCCGGTCCCACCAGCATGCGCCTGCCTGCGGCAAGCGTGACCTAACGTGGTCACTTGAGCCGTACGGCCTTGCGGGGCCGGTCCCACTTCGATCGCCGGAGCCGTATGGAGCTGGTCCCGGCATCGCACGAGGCTCCGAAAAACTGACCGTGTTTAAAAATTCCGCGCGGCGACAACCTGCCACCCCACAGCCGCCTCGACGCCATGTCACTCATTCGACCTCCGCGCTGCTCCCACTTCTGGTTTGGTTGTGCTTGCCGCATGCAGGCGCATGCTGGTGGGGCCGACCCTTTAGGTCACGCTTGCCGCATGCAGGTCGCATGCCCGTGGGACAGGCCCTTATATTGCAAGATATTCACCCAGTGATGACAATAGAAACTGATATTTTTCTATGTTAGTTGGTGTGTGGCACGTAGAGGATGTTACAGGATATTATGCCTATGTGCCTTGCCCATTTAGTTTGTACGGACAGTGCCATTGGGTGGTTTGATATGGCCTAGATGAGTTGTAATACATCTTGTAGATGACACAAGCATTAGCTATGATATTTCAGTGGAGGAATGAGTATTAGATCTCAGGCTAATGGGTGCTATACCAGAAAAATGGAATGTTTTGTTCAATCTGGTGACCAGCTCTTCTGTTGCTTAATTCTGCCCGAAAACACATGTATTTTTTACATAGTATATGTTTTATACATAACGGTAGCAACATTGCAAAAGCAAATCATAACATTGCAAATACAAGATTCTTGAATGTTGTGCTGGCTGTTAGTTAGTGTTAGTGCAAAGTACTTCCATTTTCAATGTAATGCTCACCTCATTATTTGTGTCACACATACAACCTAGAGGCTTATTGACCTAAGGTACACAAAAATGCTGGAGAAACTCAGCGGGTGCAGCAGCATCTATGGAGCGAAGGAAATAGGCGACGTTTCGGGCTGAAACCCTTCTTCAGACTGATGGGGGGTGGGGGGGGGAAGGAAGGAAAAATGGGAGGAGAACAAGCCCGAGGGTGGGGGGGGATGGGAGGAGACAGCTCGAGGGTTAAGGAAGGGGAGGAGACAGCAAGGGCTAGCAAAATTGTGAGAATTCAACGTTCATGCCATCCGGACGCAAGCAACCCAGGCGGAATATGAGGTGCTGTTCCTCCAATTTCCGGTGTTGCTCACTCTGGCAATGGAGGAGACCCAGGACAGAGAGGTCGGATTGGGAATGGGAGGGCGATTTGAAGTGCTGAGCCACCGGGAGTTCAGGTTGGTTATTGCGGACCGAGCGGAGGTGTTCGGCGAAACGATCGCCCAACCTCCGCTTAGTCTCCCCGATGTAAATCAGCTGACATCTAGAGCAGCAGATGCAGTAGATGAGGTTGGAGGAGATACAGGTGAACCTTTGTCGCACCTGGAACGACTGCTTGGGTCCTTGAATGGAGTCGAGGGGGGAGGTGAAGGGACAGGTGTTGCATGATGACTAGGCTTATTGACCTAGTCTGTCCCTGCATGTGAATATAACAGTAAGATGTGTGCTGTAAAGATGCTGACCAGTAACATTTCAATTGTGACCAACAGAATAGTAAGATTAAACGAGAACTTACCAGTTTGAAGTTTGATCTGTATTTTATGAGGAGGAACGTTGAGAGAATACGTGAAGAACCCCGCTTACGACGCATGCGTGTCATCCTTCAAAGCAGCGGTGTGAGGTCACAGATATCCTATATTGACCTAACATAGTAAGATTATGAAAGAGATACTAGTTTTGATATGATCATAAGAGGGTGGGATCGGAGGGCACGTATTCCCTCAACGTTCCTCCTCATAAAATACAGATCAAACTTCAAACTGGTAAGTTCTCGTTTAATCTTACTATTTTACTTCGGAGTCACGTGAGTGACTACGTGAAGATTTCAAAGCTCTGTGACCTCATGCCGTGGAACGAGTCCATGCTTCACAACTGCCTTGGTTGTGGGGAGAAATAATGTTAACATCATTAAACATAATACGATATTGAAACCCAACTGTAAAATATTAAATCCAATTATTGCCCCTATAGTGCAGTGAATTATATATGCAGACTTAAAATTGTTTCTGCAATTCTTCCAGGTTTAATAACTGGTTTGTTATAAAGTCATTGGATAGTTTCCTCCATTGACCATTCTACTGTCTTGAGGGTTTTGTACATTGGTACGTCCAACTTTATAGCTGCCAATGTAGTTGCAGCCCTAATGGAGTAAGATTTAAATGTTTCCCTTAGTGTCCACTCCAGCCTTTGTTAGGACTTGCTTAACCATTTAGAGATGATCTGGACTGTCACTGTTTTGTGTGGCTATTAGTAGCTGATAAACGTGACATTTCTTCCTCTGATGATGTAGCATACTTCATGTATGATAGTAAATGAGTTATAATACAGCAACGACCATCTGTCGCATAGGCTCTGTACTTTGATTTTTAGGCCTGCTGACCCCAGTCTGTTCCATTTGACCCTATGATAAATGTGACGGGTTTGATTCCCTGATGAAATCATCATGTTGTCCAGCCTTAGTTTCTGTAGTGACTGGACTCTTTGTGCCATGACCAAGGCCATCAGCATGACTGTTTACATAGTCAGTTTCTGTAATGATAGAGCTGTAGCTGGAGACCAGTTTCTTAACTTGGTCAGTACAAAACTTACATCCCATATATGAATGTACCTAGTTCTTGGGGATTAATTTTAACATGCCCCTAATGAGTTTTGTTACCAGTGTGTGCGTCCCCACAGAATGCCGCTCTGTACCTTTGACAGGTATGTAGACAGAGCACTCCTGGCGCAATTGTGGTACTATGACTAAGTCTCTCATCGTAATGGAGGCTTGCCAGGAATTCCAGAACAGATGGCTGTTCATAGATCTGTAGGTGATGATTATAGTTATGAACGTACTTCCTATTTCTAGAGGATACCAAGTACTGTTGAATGAGTGGACTGTCTGTGACCCGCTGAAAAAAAAAATTCCGCCTATGGTCCGTCAGTCCTAGGTGTAGAAGAGGTGCTTTCAATTCTACAATAAATAGGTTAATATAGATAGTGACATGGGTAACTCTCCATGTTGCTAGAAAGAACCAGTAAGTTTGAATGACGCGTGACTGCGTTCAGTAATTGGAAAATGCCTGATATTATATGGCTGGCACACAGTCCCTATGCCAATCTACTAGCAGTCTGATGGATAGTTTGTCCCCTGCCAGTTTCCATTAAGGCTGTACCATATTTACCAGCAAATTCACTGCCATGTGAACTGTTTTAGCAGTGAACCGCAGTCTGAAGAAGGGTTTTGGCCCGAAACGTCCCCACTTCCTTCGCTCCATAGATGCCGCTGCACCCGCTAAGCTTCTCCAGACCTCCTGTGTACCCCCGGTACTTACAGCACTGGTCCCTCGTGGTTGGTCTCTGTCTTCCAGCCTCGGCGCTGGCCGCTAGCGACTGCTCCAAGCCAGACTCGCTTGAGACTGGCATACGGGACGTCTTTGCTTCGCTTCCCGCCCGGCCGAGAAGTGAATTTTGCCGGTGCGGGAGCGAAGTCAGGCACAGGTGTTTCCTCTCCGGAAAATTGGTGTGCCGTTGCTGCTGCTGCCGGCTGCCCGCACTCCGCGGTTCTCCCCCGCCAGCTTTCCGCAGCCTTCATGGATCCGATCCATGTCTCCACCTAAAAGGTAAGTGGAAGGAATGCAGAGTCTCTTACCTGCTGTTCCCTACTTTCAAATTCTACCGCTGGGGAACATCGTTCCCCCTGTGTGACTCGTTGCAATGCGTGTGGCGATATGACACGCATGCGTCGTAAACGGGGTTCTTCACGTAGTCACTCACGTGACTCCGAAGTAAAATCTCTCCATAGCTCTGCCTGGGTCTAAAGACATTGTACCCCATGGAAGTTCAAAGTGCATTGGGGTCTCTGAAAGGGAAGCTTGGCTATTTGATACATGATGCTGTATTTGGGAAGGGAGGAGGTGTAAAATGTTTCTTTTAACATTGTTGTTAAATTGGCACACTTGTAGATCCTTTGCAATAATAATAAGTTTTCTTTGCAATAATATGCTCTGCAGATAAGGCATTTCCTGTGTCATCTTCCAGTTCATTCTGCTGCTCTTCACTGTTCTTTGGCACTTGCTCCTCCTGCTTGGAAGCATGAAAAGAGGCTCTGCCTGTGCATTTTGTTCATTCTGAGCGCTCAGGCCATGTAGCTGTGCTCAGCTGGCACCTGAGCTTACATGCAGCACAACACAGCCCATTTCAATCAGATATCTGGTGCCAAATGGCATTTGCTTTTTCAGACCTAGGCTGCAAAGAATCATCTGCTATGTCGAAAGTGGGTACCCCATATCTCCAGGCAGCTAACTGATACCACTCTTTCCAAAAACAAACATCATTGAGGCAAGAATTGAGTACACTCTGATAAGAATGTTATGGTTACATTTAACTGTGCTACCTTGCATACATCATTCTTCTTGCTGTAACATGGCAGCCAAAACTAGATAATATTTGGCTTGTTTTCCTTATCATTTCTGAACACTGCCCAGCTGGTTTCAGCAAGCTGTTTGATAATATAGTCATATGTCATGTTTAGTAACCATAGTGATCCGTTCTAGCTGTTAATTTTTCTTTAATAATCTTCATGATGTGGCGGCGCCTGCTAGCGCACGCAGATATCGAACCCAACGTTCGATAGCCACGGTCACGTGACTCCAGAGGGGCTGTTGTTTTTGCGCGTTTTTTTTTCCCAGCGTGCGTTAGTTCAGCGCTGACCACCGATGTGGCCAGACGTGTCTGTTAAACCTGTATGCTGCAACCTGAACTTTAAAATAAAGTATTGTTGAAAACTTCAGGAGTCGTTTATCAGACCACTAAAATGAATCGCATGTTCCTCCACTTATCCACAATAAATTCCTTTTGTCACCTTTTAGCCTTATTTTCAGATTTATTTGTCCATGGTTAACTGCTTGCCAATAGTTTACTCCTTCCCCCAAGCTACCCGCAAGTGAATGTATTTTTGTTCCCAGGCTCAAAACATTTTGTTACAATGTAAACAACAATATTTCAGGCACAGGTCATTTTGTATTGTATTCAAATTTATTGTCATTGTCTCAATTAGAGACAACAAAATGAATTTCCCTTTACAGTCAGTATCATAAAAATAAATAAATAATAAATATTAAAACATATCAAAAAAATAAAATAGAAATTTAAAAAAAAGCACGAACACAGAAAGTCCACGACGCAACATAACACAGTCCAGCCAGCCTCCCCTCCGATCTTCCCAGATGTTCATCCGTGGTCAGGGCCTTCCGAGCACCCGCAGTCGCCGCCCCGGGTGGCCCGATGTTCAGGCCCTCACGCCGGGCTAGTGGAACGCCGACGCCGATCCCCGACGGTGAACATCCTCCTCCTCAGCGGCCCGGACCTCCTGATCAGCCGTCTCCCGCAGCCGGAGTCCGCAGCTCCCGAGTCTGCAGGCCGAGCCGGGCAGAGTCGCAAGATCCCGCGTTGTTAGTCAGCGCCACCCGCATTGGGAGGGGTATTTTCATACCCCTCTGTCCAAATCAGTTTTGTCCTAATCTCAATCATCCTTTGTTTTATTTCATGCTATGTTTTCCAGTTTTTGGAACTTCTTGCTTGCAGGATAGCTTCTGATGTCCTCATCAGTTTGGATTCCATGAAGGAAGTGAAAAAGATGTGATGCATTTTGTTAATCATTCCCTTGGATCAGCCTGGGCCTTCTGTATTTCTTTAAATCCCTCCATTTTCTCAGTACTGGTACTTGACTTATCAGAAAGTATTTATTTTTGCCGTACTCCAGGAATGCAGACTGCTACAATCTTTGTCCATGTGTTCATGGAAAAATAAGTAATTTGGTATATTTACAAATAAAGTCTCTTGCATCTTAGTTGCCTATTGTATCTTTCAGGCACACCACCACTTCCTTCTGCTGGTAGCGTATGAATATAATATAAAAACATGTATACATTGATTTACACAACGGTTGTATCATGGAAAATATTTCATTAAACAAAATTTTGTAATTTACAAGCCTGAGTGAAAACTAATTACAGACCTTTCAGTAGAACATATTGCTATAGATGGAACATGTATATTATTCATGATAGTGAAAAATTAGATTCACAAACCATGGGCAAATATGCCACAGAGTTCATGCGGTTGCAGCAAAAATTCATAAATCACACCTTGCTATATTGCAGAAAATTCCTTTTACATTCCCTTGTTTCTTAATTACTAATTTGTTCTTTGAATGAATTATTCAATCTCCTTTATTGTTCTTTTTGTGTTGGTATATTGTTATGTATTTATCACTTGCATGTCATTCTTTGTTTAATGAAGGTAAGGAAGTTATTTTAGGGCAACCTTTCACTGTGGGAATTTGGAGAGGGGTGGAATAAAATATCTGCTCCATTATCCTTTTTCTCTGTTATTCTCTTTAGCTGTGTATTGTGTACCTGTTGTAAATGCCGTGCATAGTCAACGAGACATAATCAAACTTTCCTCGATCCTTTTCTCAGTAAATTAATCATCATTATTTTCTTGGTTCTCTGCACAAAACAATTAAATGAAGCTGTGAGTACAATTCATAACATGTTGAACACCAAATCAAGTGCAGAAGGGTTCACAACAAGCTTACTGGCTGCCAGCAAGGTCTTACACTATAGATGGGGCTCCAAAGATCACCTCTCTTGTTTCCATTAACTTCAGCAGTAATCCTTTAAGTAATTGTAGCGTTTACATTACATCTCGTGGATAAAAGGTTTTTTGCATTCATGTGGTCAAGTAAAATGCAGCCATCACAAAAGGTTTTTCTTTGTCATTGTTTGACATTGACCTGAGAAAGGTAGCGATTGATAAACTCTCCTGAGTTTTGGACTTAAGATTGATGAGGGCAGAGCTGTAGATATTGTCTATATTGATTTTAGCAAGGCTTTTGTCATGGTTCTGCAAGGTAGGCTGCAGCGGAAGGTGAAATCGCATTGAATCCAAGTAGAGTTAGCTGACTGTAAGGAATGGAAGGAAGGAAGGATGGTGATGGTGGAAGGTTGCTTTACTTACTGGAGGTCTGTGGGTGCCACAGGATTCGGTGCTTGAGCCCATTGCTCTTTGTCATCTATATCAATGATTTGGATGAGGACGTACAAGGCACGACAAGTAAATTTGCAGATGACACTAAAGTGAATGGTATTATAGATAATGAAGATGATTGTCAAAAAATTGCAGCAGGATATTGGAGCTTGATCAGATGGGCTGAGAAATGGTTGATGGAGATTAATCCAGATAAGTGTGAGGTGTTCATTTTGGGAAGTCTAACCAGGGCAGGACCTACACAGTGAATGGTAGGGCTCTGTCGAGGTTAAAGAGCAGTGGCATCTTGGAGTGGGGGTGTATAGTTTGTTTAAAGTGGCGTCACAGATAGACAGGGTGGCACATTAGCCTTAATCGGTCAGAGTACTGAGAATAGAAGTTGGGAGATCATGTGACAGTTCTGCAATGTATTGGTGAGGCCACATTTAGAGTGTTGTGTGCAGCCTTAGGAAAGATGTTGTTAAGCTGAAAAGAGTGCAGAGAAGATTCATGAGGATGTTGCTGGGACTCAAGTCAAGTCAAGTCAAGTCAAGTTTATTTGTCACATACACATACGAGATGTGCAGTGAAATGAAAGTGGCAATGCTCGCGGACTTTTGTGCAAAAGACAAACAACAAAACAACCAAACAAATTATAAACACAATCATAACACACATATTCTTTTTCATAATAAATAGTGGAAGGAAAAACATTCTGTAGAGTTAGTCCCTGGTGAGATAGGCGTTTACAGTCCGAATTGCCTCTGGGAAGAAACTCCTTCTCAACCTCTCCGTTCTCACCGCATGGCAACGGAGGCGTTTGCTCATTATAGCTCAGAGGCCTGAACTATAAGGAGAGCAGTATAATGTGGATAAATGTGAGGTTATCCACTTTGGTGGCAAAAACAGGGAAGTAGACTATTATCTAAATGGTGGCCGATTAGGAAAAGGGGAGATGCAACAAGACCTGGGTGTCATGGTACACCAGTCATTGAAAGTAGGCATGCAGGTGCAGCAGGCAGTAAAGAAAGCGAATGGTATGTTAGCTTTCATAGCAAAAGGATTTGAGTATAGGAGCAGGGAGGTTCTACTGCAGTTGTACAGGGTCTTGGTGAGACCACACCTAGAGTTTTGCGTACAGTTTTGGTCTCCAAATCTGAGGAAGGACATTATTGCCATAGAGGGAGTGCAGAGAAGGTTCACCAGACTGATTCCTGGGATGTCAGGACTTTCGTATGAAGAAAGACTGGATAGACTCAGCTTATACTCGCTAAAATTTAGGAGATTGAGGGGGGATCTTATAGAAACTTACAAAATTCTTAAGGGGTTGGACAGGCTAGATGCAGGAAGATTGTTCCCGATGTTGGGGAAGTCCAGGACAAGGGGTCACAGCTTAAGGATAAGGGGGAAATCCTTTAAGACTGAGATGAGAAAAACATTTTTCACACAGAGAGTGGTGAATCTCTGGAACTCTCTGCCACAGAGGGTAGTTGAGGCCAGTTCATTGGTTATATTTAAGAGGGAGTTATATGTGGCCCTTGTGGCTAAAGGGATCAGGGGGTATGGAGAGAAGGCAGGTACAGCATACTGAGTTGGATGATCAGCCATGATCATATTGAATGGCGGTGCAGACTCGAAGAGCCAAATGGCCTACTCCTGCACCTATTTTCTATGTATCTATGTATCTATCTATGAGAGTTTGAGCGGGCTCGCACTTTATTACATGTAGCGCAGGAGAATGAGGGACGATCTAAACATAGAAACATAGACACATAGAAAATAGGTGCAGGAGTAGGCCATTCGGCCCTTTGAGCCTGCACCGCCATTCAATATGATCATGGCTGATCATCCAACTCAGTATCCTGTACCTGCTTTCTCTCCATACCCCCTGATCCCTTTTGCCACACGGGCCACATCTAACTCCCTCTTGGCATGAGAGTAATATATAAAGGTAAATATACAGAGTCTATTTCCCAGAGTATGGGAATCATGGACCAGAGGACAGAGTTTTAAGGTGATAGGGGAAGGATTTAATAGAAAACTGAGGGGCAACTCTTTTATACAAAGGGTGGTTAAGTGCCTGTCCCATTTGGGGCATGTTGGGCCACGTGGGCAAGTTGGGCTGAAGGGCTTATATTCATGCTGTATTACTCTATGACCTTTCCTTATTCATTGGCCACCTACATACAATTATGGTCATTTGTAACTCCCATTGATATATATTTTCGTAATCTCATTTCCTAATTTATTTATTTTGCAATATACTTACAAGAGCAGTCTATACACCTGGATTAGTATGAATTCCGTGGAAGTTTATATGAAATGCAATCCCTTGTCTATTCGTTCCGCTTATTGATTCTCACTGCTTCATTTCTCATTTTGTCACTGATCTACATCCCATAGAACAGTGACCATGAGTGAAGGAGTATTTCATGCAAGACTTGTCCAAGGTCTTTTGAAATGCAGCAGATAAATTTCATGAATTTCAATTTTAACTCTCTCAGAATAATTTAAAAATTAGTCAGGCATGATCTGTTCTTTTGTCAGTCTTGTCATTTGTTCTGCTCTTTCCCCGCATTGATAATTTAAAGAATAGATTCATGGGAAGGTTACAATTCAGTCCATTATGTCCACATTGTCAAAATGTTTCTTTCTTTTCTGTATCGTATCTCTGTCCACACTGTGGCTTATCTATAGATAATAGACAATAAATAATAGACAATAGACAATAGGTGCAGGAGTAGGCCATTCGGCCCTTCGTGCCAGCACCGCCATTCAAAGTGATCATGGCTGATCATCTCCAATCAGTACTTCGTTCCTGCCTTCTCCTCATATCCCCTGACTCTGCTATTTTTAAAAGCCCTATCTAGCTCTCTCTTGAAAGCTTCCAGAGAACCTGCCTCCACCGCCCTCTGTGGCAGAGAATTCCACAGACTCACAGCTCTCTGCGTGAAAAAGTTTTTCCTCATCTCCGTTCTACACGGCTTACTCCTTAATCACCGGATGCGTGAGCTTCGATCGACCCGACAAATGGTTCGAGAGGAAAAAGATTGGACTTTTTTGCCTTCCACCACAGTGAAGAATGTGGGGAATCTGCTGTGGTGGATGTTTATGTTAACATTTATGTAGTTGTGTATCTTGTTGGTTTTTTTTCCCCTATGGCTGTATGGTGATTCACATATCACTACACCTTAATTGGTGCATGTGACAATAAAATACTTTTGAAACATTTGAAACCTTTGAAACCTCTCTAATCTTCCACCATATACTCTAGGCCTGTACACCTTTTTTTTGACCTCTTAGTTAAGGAAAATAGTCTGCCCTCTTTTCTCAACTTATAACCCCTATAATCTGACTGTGCCAAAGGAAATAACCATTGCTGATGTTTCGCAGTCCTGGCAATATCCTCATAAATCTTCTGTATATCTGTAATGTAGTGACCAACACTGTACACTATACTGAGATGTGACCTAAATCATTGTATACACTTCTCCCTTGGCCTCTTTATTTTTGTACTCTGTTCCTTAGCTAATAAAGGAAATCACTCCAATGCCTTTTAGCTAATTTAAAAATGTGTATCACTCATTTATGGATATATCCTTATCTTGATGTACCTTGCTCAATACCTTCACATTTCTCTGAATTAAAATCCATCTGCTATATTTCTGCCCAAATTTTTAGACCATCGATCCTCCGATCGATACCATCCCTTCTGCCAATGAGCCAGCCAATGTGTGTATCATTTGAAAATGTCTTTATTTAATACTCCACACATTTAAGTCTAAATTATCATTATTGATGTGACATACATCGGGGACCAAATACTGATCACACAGCATTTCAATTGTAAACACCTCTTAATCTTTGCCTTTGCTCCTTGCCACACATTGGATCCAATTTGCCATTGTCACAGGCAGTATTTGAAAATAATATCTTCAAACTTCTCAGAAAGTCGGTGTTGGACACCATCTTCATAATTCCACCTATGTGATGGGCCCAGGGCTGGCCATTCGGATTGTATAAATGAATTTGAAACTGCTAACACTCTCCAGTAGCAAAACTAAACAAAAACAGCTTGAGCAATTCCAGGAGGAATACAAGCTAGGTCTGTGGTACCAACTGCTCTTGTTTAACAGGAGCAACAGCTCTAGTACTAGTGGTACACATAAATAATTCTATCTCACAATTGCTTTACAGTGAAACATATTAATAGTCCCACAGTCTCAGCAGGCAAGTTCAATTTTCTTACCAGGATGCAAGGTTTCAAGCACCATTTCCAATTTCCAAAAGCCTTCCAAATTTCCAATTTGCCTCCCAATCTTCACATTTGCTTCTTGCCAGATTTTGGATTCAATTTGCCATTGTTTCTTGAATGCCATGTGTCTTTTAAAAAAAATCATCTTTTCATATTAAACCTTGTCAAAAGCCTTCCAAAATACATTACATTAAATGCACTGCCCACATAGATACTTTTATACCTCCTTCTTTTTCCATTATGATTAGATAATGGCTGATGTTGTACAGTTGGCAGATTTGGCTGTGTTTCATTCGTCATGACCAATGGTACTACATTCCCTATTCTTTGTCATACTGGAACCTGGCACTTAATCAGAAGAGTATCCCATCAAACAGCCAGTCTTGATTTGACAATGTCTATATGCTGAAAGATTTAGTGGTCATGCATGTTAAAAATTAGCATGACCAAATTTGTATCTTAAAAGGAAAAGAAAACAAGAAATAACACAGATCAGAGAGGGAAAATAAACAGTTACAGTGTTAACTCATGTAAGGAGAGTGAAATATAAAGCATTATCCATCTAGACCATTTCCAATGCAAGCACATCCTTCCTCAGACCAAGGGGGGCCAAAACTGCTCACAATACTCCAAATGCAATCGAACAAGCACCTTATTATGCCTCATCATTACGTCCCTGTTTTTGTATTGTATCCCTCTCAAAAGAAATGCTCTAATTGCATTTGCCTTTCTTACTACAGATTCAACTTGCAAATTAACTTTTTGGGACTGCTGCACCAGTCCCTTTGAACCTTCGATTTCTGAATAGTCTCCCTATTTAGAAAATCCTACTACCAAAATGCCTGATCACACTTTGCTACACTGTGTTCCATCTACCACATATCAGCCCACTTTCCCATTTTGTGCAAGTCAATCCTTGTGCAAGGATTTGAGTATAGGAGCAGGGAGGTTCTACTGCAGTTGTACAGGGTCTTGGTGAGACCACACCTGGAGTATTGCATACAGTTTTGGTCTCCAAATCTGAGGAAGGACATTATTGCCATAGAGGGAGTGCAGAGAAGGTTCACCAGACTGATTCCTGGGATGTCAGGACTGTCCTATGAAGAAAGACTGGATAGACTTGGTTTATACTCTCTAGAATTTAGGAGATTGAGAGGGGATCTTATAGAAACTTACAAAATTCTTAAGGGGTTGGACAGGCTAGATGCAGGAAGATTGCTCCCGATGTTGGGGAAGTCCAGGACAAGGGGTCACAGCTTAAGGATAAGGGGGAAATCCTTTAAAACAGAGATGAGAAGAACTTTTTTCACACAGAGAGTGGTGAATCTCTGGAACTCTCTGCCGCAGAGGGTAGTCGAGGCCAGTTCATTGGCTATATTTAAGAGGGAGTTAGATGTGGCCCTTGTGGCTAAGGGGATCAGAGGGTATGGAGGGAAGGCAGGTACGGGATACTGAGTTGGATGATCAGCCATGATCATATTGAATGGCGGTGCAGGCTCGAAGGGCCGAATGGCCTACTCCTGCACCTAATTTCTATGTTTCTATGTTTCTATTCTGCAGAGTCCCTGCTTTCTCTACACTACCTGCCCCTCCACCTATCATCATATAATCTGCAAACCTTGGCCACAAAGCCTTCAATTCCCTCATCCTTTATATTTATTGATTAATCATCCATCTATCTATTTATTTATTTATTTATTTACTATTTGTTTATTTATTTATTTATAATTTATAATTTATATACACCGTGAAGAGTAGCGGCCTCAGTATCGACCTCTGCGGATCTCCGCTGGTCATTGGCTGCTAATCAGAAAAGGCCCCACTTTTTGCCATTCTCTGCCTTCTGCCATCCAGCCAATCTGCTGTCCATGCTGGCATCTTCTTTAGCAGCCTCACGTATGGCATCTTATCAAATGCCTTTGGATAATCAAGGTAGACCATATCCACTGACTCTCTTTTGTCTACCCTGTTATTTACTTCCCGAAAGAATTCCAACAGGTTCGTCAGGCATGATCTCTCTTTTGCAGAACCATGTTGACTTTGCCCTATTTTATCATATGCTACTAAGTATTCAGAAACATCATCTTTTATAATGGACTAACATCTTACAAACAATTGAAGTCAGGCTAACCACCTAAAGTTTCCTTTTCTGCCTCACTTGAACAGCGGAGTTTATAATTGCTATTTTCCAATCATCTGGAACCACCCCTGACTCTAGTGTTTCTTGAAAGATCGCAACAAATGCTTCTACAATTTCTAAAGCCACTTGTTTCAAAACCCTGGGGTGCAGTCCATCTGGTCCAGGTGACATCCACCTTCAGAGGTTTCAACTTCCCAAGCACTTTCTCTTTAGTGATAGTCACTGCACTAATTTCCACTCCTTCACTCTCTTGAATGCTTCCTCTTGAACTCAGAGCTTCCTATCGGGAACTACACGCCGAGGTGTAGCAAGATGCACATTTGGATCCAGAATGCTAGAATTTGCTTGGAGCTTCCTGAATGTGAGTGAGTGAGGATAGTACCAGGTGCATGATGATGGGATGACGGAGCAACTTCAATCAGAATTAAGATGGATCTCCATACACTCTCTGGTGTTCTTCAGCCCTTGATAGGAGAGCCAGACAAATCCTGAGGCGTACTCACTCTGCAAAGCTGCTTCCTCTGTTTCTTCATCTGTCCTAACCCAGACTGGGTAGTTCTGCAGGAAGACCAGTATGATTGAAGACCAGAGCTTCTGTAGTAAGTCCAACAATCCAGCCTGTAGAGGCTATCAACATGAGATTGGTATAGATTAGAGTTCATCTAGCTCAACCAGTAAGCAGCAACCTTAAAATTCATTTACACAAAAAATTAATTTACACAAAATGGTGCACAGTTAAATGTTGCCTTACTGAAGACTAAATAATTTCCATATGCCTTAGAACCATTGATATATTTATTTAAATAATAACCTGTGAGGTTTTGTAGCTTTTTCGTAGTTGTTTTTCTGCTGTTAAACATGCCTAAATAACAACACAAAGCATTGATCTGGTGTGAGATTTGTGAACCTATATAATGCCCTTGTCCCACCTAGGAAACCTGAACAAAAACCTCTGGAGACTTTGCGCCCCCCCAAGGTTTCCGTGCGGTTCCCGGAGGTTGCAGGTGGTTGCCGGAGGTTGCAGGTAGTGGAAGCAGGTAGGGAGACTGACAAAAACCTCCGGAAACCGCACGGAAACTTTGGGTGGGGCGCAAAGTCTCCAGAGGTTTCCGTTCAGGTTTCCTAAGTGGGACAGGGGCATTTTTACTCCCTGAACAATCAGGTTTTATTAACCATTGGACAGTGCTGTTTAAAGGACCAATACTCAGGCAGCAATCTTTATTCTCACTGAGGTCTGTGATGTCCTCGAACATCAAATACATCCTTGTATGCAAGCTTTGATTGTTTGTCCATGGTGGGGGCCTTGGTTAGTCTCAGTTTACAAGTCTCAGAATGATTACTTTGGAATTATTTAGCCAAATCTCGCAGTTTGTTGCTCACTGTTACATTAAGGATGGCACCCAAATTCCATGTTCAATAATGAGTCATTGTCGTATTCTCCTTCATATTGAGGGAGCAGTTAAAGTGCAAATTGACATTTCAGTTGACAATAGGTGGAGGCCATTTGGCCCTTCGAACCAGCACCGCCATTCAATGTGATCATGGCTGATCATCCCCAATCAGTACCCCGTTCCTGCCTTCCCCCCATATCTCCTGACTCCGCTATTTTTAAGAGCCCTATCTGGCTCTCCCTTGAAATCATCTGGAGAACCCGCCTCCACCGCCCTCTGAGGCAGAGAATTCCACCTTGGATTTCCTTGGATTTCAGACTTCTCCAAAATAAAGCTAGATTCATGGACATAGAAACATAGAAAATAGGTGCAGGAGTAGGCCATTCGGCCCTTCGAGCCTGCACCGCCATTCAATATGATCACGGCTGATCATCCAACTCAGTATCCCGTACCTGCCTTCTCTCCATACCCCCTGATCCCCTTAGCCACAAGGGCCACATCTAACTCCCTCTTAAATATAGCCAATGAACTGGCCTCAACTACCCTCTGTGGCAGAGAGTTCCAGAGATTCACCACTCTCTGCGTGAACTTCTTCATGTGCCTTCGAATCCCATCCCATCAACATGCCCCTAAAATAGTAGACACTTTGCTGTATAGTGTCACCTCTGCAGCATGAAAAACCTGCCTGTAATGTTCAGCCTTGCGTTATATCGTCACAACTGTGGGAATTACACGTCCATGTGGAACGTCGCACCACAACAATCAATCACAGTTTGAGTGTGACATCATACAGTGAAAACCAACAAATTGGAAGGTGGCAAATTGTTGTTTTGCTATACATGTAGTTCACAAACTGGCCTATGATGCAGTTTTTAACATCAAACAAAACAGTCTTGGACAGTGGCACAACTAACAGATCTACTGTGACATTCAGTGCTTTGTACGTTCCACCTGTTGCCTTATGTGTTCCCTCCAGGTCCTCCCATATCCTCCCACAACCCAAAGCCGTCCAGCTGGTAGGTTAGTTAGCCTCTATATACTGCCTCTAACAATCTGGGCTAGTTGATGGGGGGCCACCGAAAATGAAGGGAAGACCCAGCGGTAGCTGGTGAGAACAATTGGGAGGCCCAGTGCGGAGCCATTAAGAATAAAATGGGGGACATAGAAACATAGAAACATAGAAATTAGGTGTAGCAGTAGGCCATTCGGCACTTCGAGCCTGCACCGCCATTCAATATGATCATGGCTGATCATCCAACTCAGTATCCCGTACCTGCCTTCTCTCCATACCCTCTGATCCCCTTAGCCACAAGGGCCACATCTAACTCCCTCTTAAATATAGCCAATGAACTGGCCTCAACTACCCTCTGTGGCAGAGAGTTCCAGAGATTCACCACTCTCTGTGTGAAAAAAGTTCTTCTCATCTCGGTTTTAAAGGATTTTCCAATTATCCTTAAGCTGTGACCCCTTGTTCTGGACTTCCCCAACATCGGGAACAATCTTCCTGCATCTAGCCTGTCCAACCCCTTAAGAATGTTGTAAGTTTCTATAAGATCCCCTCTCAATCTCCTAAATTCTAGAGAGTATAAACCAAGTCTATCCAGTCTTTCTTCATAAGACAGTCCTGCCATCCCAGGAATCAGTCTGGTGAACCGTCTCTGCACTCCCTCTATGGCAATAATGTCCTTCCTCAGATTTGGAGACCAAAACTGTACGCAATACTCCAGGTGTGGTCTCACCAAGACCCTCTATATACTGCCTCTAACAACCTGGGCGAGTTGATGGGGGGCCACCGAAAATGAAGGGAAGACCCAGCGGTGACTGGTGAGAACAATTGGGGAGCTCAGTGCAGAGCCATTAAGAATAAAATGGGGCACCAGGCAATGGGGCCGCATGCTCCTACATGCTGCAACAGGCCTGGTTCACTGCTGCAAGGATATACAGACTGCTTGATGAATTTATCATAACTCTATCGGCACCAGAATCATCAGGCAGCATCGCTGGAAAACATGTAGATGTGACGTTTGCATTGGGATTCTTCTTTAGGCTGATTGTAGTGGGTGGGGAGAGAAAGCTGGACGTAAAGAGAGAGAGTTGGACACCTCCTGAACCAAAGTGGTCAACTCTGCATGGAGGCACATGAGATGGGCAAGGTCCTCAATGAGTATTTCTCCTCTGTTTTTACTGTGGAGTAAGTCAGGAGGATTGGGAAACTTGGGGCAGTCAATGGAAGTGTCTTCAAAGCAGTTACGATTACGGTCAAAGTGGTGCTGAAGGCCCTGATGCGCATGAACTTGGACAAATCTGGCAGGCCTGAGCAGATATATCTAAGGACACTGTGGGAAGCTAGAGAAAAAATTGCAGGAACCCTGGCTGAGATTTACAAGTCATCTTTAAATACAGGCGATGTGCCGGAAGACTAAAAGGTGGCAAATGTTGTGCCTCTATTCAAGAAGGGCTGCAAAGAAAAGCTTTGGAACTAGAAGCCAATGAGCTTGACATCTGTGGTCAGAAAGATATTAGAGAATATTCTGAGCAATAAAATATACGTGCGTTTAGATGAACAAGGGCTGATTAGAGGTAATCTCACATGGTTTTATACGTGGGAGGTTGTGTCTCACAAATCTGAATGAGTTTTTTGAAGATATGACCAAAAAGGTTGATAAGGACAGAGCTGTGGATATTGAAAACATGGATTTTACCAAGACATTCATCAAGGTACCCAATGGTGGCTGCTCTGGAAGCTATGCCATGAGATTTAAGGAGAGATTGCTGAATAGATAGAAAATGGAAGGAAACAGAGGGAAACAGACGGAAGGTTGCGTCTCCAGTGTGAGGCCTGTGGCCATATAACCATATAACATACTAGACTAAGTGGGACCCTTTGGGCCCCAGCATCACACGGGAGGGCTGGTCACCTACGCAATATTCCATCTCTCCACCAATTCCAATATTGCTCGCCAGTGGGGGGGGCTGTCTGTTGCGCTAGTATGGGTGTTGCAGGCAGACGGTACTGGTATCCAGAGGCTAGTATAGACATTGTGGGCCGAATGGATTCTTGGGCTGGCATCCAATTGTTGCAACAATTTTAAAAGCCAACCCAAGGCAAACAATTGGGCTGCAGCCACCTGACAACCAAAATTCATTTTCTGAACACAAACTTTTTACAAAGGCAAGGCAAACAATTGGCAGCAGCCACTTTACAGCCGCATCGAGGGGGAATCACCGTGGAGTAGATGTGCGTTCAGTGTTATTTGCAGCTCAGAAAGCTGTGACCCTCTCACTACCTGGGTCTAGGCAGAGGCTGAGTGAGGGACTACACTTCCGGGTTTTCTAAGTCCCTCCCCCCTGCCGCCAGCGGGGGCAGCAGAGAGAATGGCAATTTTTTTAAATCATTAATATTTCTCTGATTTTTCATCGATGGGAAAAATCCTCCGGTCGGATGGCGGCTCTGATCGAGTTGGCCATAGGTGGCGGCGTTCTCTCGGAAATCACAGCACATCGGGCCAAAAGCGATCAAGATCAGACTTTTAGTAATATAGATAACCATATAACTTAATCTTTGGCAACCCGATCATGGTCGAAACCGATCACCAATCCCTGGACAGTATCCTCAGTAAGCTGATCCATACGGCACCAGCATGCTTATAACGCATGATGATGGAACTACATAGATATGACATCAGACTAACCTACAAACGTGGTAAGGACCTGCATTTAGCCGGTGCCGGTGCCATCTCTGCCTTCCCCAGTGCCCCAATCTCCACCGGTGTCTTCACCTCCGCATTCACCAGAGAAAGGACTTGCTTCCCCAGAGAAAGGATGAGGTGTCTGCTGGAGGTGATTATCGTACACGTGCAGGTTGTTTCTGCAAGCCAAACTCACTAATTGGGAAATTTACTGGCCATACGTGAGCTGTGCAGTTTTATGTGGCCTCATATGCAGTAAAATAATAAATGCCGCACCTTATACTGTTACCCATACTAAAGCCTTGGGGCTAGAGTCACACTCTGCCTATGATGTCCACACCTTCTATAGGTATCCACGACAAGCATCCACGACAAGATACAAGGTATCCTCTCAACAATCGCCTATACCCTCAGGGCTACAGACAGTGATCCCACTCCTGACATCATGTTTATTGGTGGCCCAATAAATAGAAACACGTTCATGATAAAGTCCAACTTTATTTCATCAAGTACACTGGAGTATTTCAACAGCCGCTTACTAACTACTGCCCGAGAAAGAGAGAGTCTTTGTGTAGTACCGTAATACCATGTAAAGGGTGGCTTGCATAGTTGTGTGGTGAAGGTTATCAATGGCATGAATTAATAAGGGTTAATCTACAGCTATGCTTTGTAAATCTTGGTGCCATCCACATCTTTCTTCCATTTTTCTCCCTCCCCACCACAATCCGTCCAAAGATAGGTCCCAACCTGAAACGTTGCCTATCCTTGTACTTCAGATTTGCGGCCCGACCCGTTTAATTATTCCAGCACTTTTTATCCAAACAGAAATCATCAGTCTGCAACATTTCATAATAACCTGTCTGTAATTTCCTCTAACATTATATATAATATTGATTATGTTTCTTGTTTATATTGTTTTATTTGTACATTTGGTTGGATTTTAATAAACGTTTTAAAAGATATCTGATTTGTGCTGTTCTGTGAGACTTGTTTAATTTTCTCCTCCTGGATGGACTATACCCAGCTCAGAAAATTAAAAAACAGCTGCGAGAATCTGGTTTTGACTTCTCTGCTGCAGCTTGCTTGCATATTCTCCCTACAATTATGTACCTCTCCCCTGGAAGCTTCAGTTCGCTCCCACATCTGAAAAATATGTTAGTTGTTAGGTTAAATACCTATTGCAAAAACTAGCTACTGAAACCCCCGCCCCCCCCCAAAAAACTAGCTATTGCAAATTGACCATAGTTTATTGTTGATCAGTATCAGTGTCAGTATCAGTATATCTTTATTGTTATTTCCTGAGTACTCACATACCCAGAGGAAACAAAAAAACGTTGCTCAACCAGTGTCCATTCAGTGTGCAGTACAAATAACAACAAGTAAATAGAAATAAAAATACATATATCATGAACAAATTAAATTAAACACTCTACTCTCTACTAAACATCAACAGGCGTTCCGATCGACAGCTGCTGCAGTGTGTCCAGGTTGGTGGTTGGTGCGCGATACTTTGGCAGGGGGCAAAGTCCATTTAACAGTCTTATAGCCTGCGGGAAGAAGCTGAGGAGCATCCTGCTGGTTTTGCAGCTAATGCTTCTGTACCTCTTCCCAGATGGCAGGATGGAGAATATGTGATGCGATGGGTGGTTGGGGTCTTTGATGATGGAGATGGCTCTGCTGATACATCTCTTCCTGTATATGTCCAGCAGGAAAGGGAGTGGAGCACCAATAATCCTGCTGGCGGTCTTCACAATCCTGCCAAGTTGGTGCCGTTCGTACGCCTTGCAGCTCCCGAACCAGGAAGTGATGCCGTTGGTTAATGTGCTCTCGACTGTCCCCCTATAAAAAGTTCGTAGATGTGTAGATGGGAGAGTATCATGGATTTGTGAGAAAAGGCAGGCTACAGAAGAATAAAGGATGAATGGATTTGATTAAATTGCTCTGAGAGTTGGCATTCTCAGTGGACTGAACAACCTCCTATGCAGTATGAGAATAGGAAAAAGAAAAGCATTGCCATGTTGGATGATAGACAATTTTAAATAAAACTGCAGTTGTTGGAAATTTGATATGTAAACATAGAAACATAGAAATTAGGTGCAGGAGTAGGCCATTCGGCTCTTCGAGCCTGCACCGCCATTCAATATGATCATGGCTGATCATCCAACTCAGTATCCTGTACCTACTTTCTCTCCATACCCCCTGATCCCTTTAACCACAAGGGCCACATCTAACTCCTTCTTAAATATAGCCAATGAAATGACCTCAACTACCTTCTGTGGCAGAGAATTCCAGAGATTCACCACTCTCTGTGTGAAAATGTTATTCTCATCTCGGTCCTAAAAGATGTCCCCCTTATCCTTAAACTGTGACCCCTTGTTCTGGACTTCCCCAACATCGGGAACAATCTTCCTGCATCTAGCCTGTCCAACCTCTTAAGAATTTTGTAAATTTCTATAAGAACCCCCCTCAATCTTCTAAATTCTAGCGAGTACAAACCAAGTCTATCCAGTCTTTCTTCATATGAAAGTCCTGACATCCCAGGAATCAGTCTGGTGAACCTTCTCTGCACATAAAATAATGAGGACACTCAGCAGGTCAGGCTGCATCAGTGGGAAGAAATGTTAGGTTAATGAAATAAAATTGGCATTATTAATTGATGGAGAATGCTCAACATGATAATGATTAA
Source organism: Leucoraja erinaceus (assembly GCF_028641065.1). Lineage (NCBI taxonomy): Eukaryota > Metazoa > Chordata > Chondrichthyes > Rajiformes > Rajidae > Leucoraja > Leucoraja erinaceus. The sequence continues at coordinate 257,956 of NW_026575660.1, forward strand.
TCTGTATTTTTTACGGCACAGATTAATTAAAATGTATGGGTATTTTGAATATTAACAATGGTATCACAGTGTGCAGTGTTTGTGTAATGGGACAACCAGCACTTGATTAATCTGGCAACAAAAGTTCAAATCCCATCATGGCAGCTGGTAGATTCTTAAAAGAAGGCCTCAGTTATACAATTTCAGACTGTAAATAACATTGTTGATTTTTAAGTGATCTCCAGAGTTATCGAACAAGCCAAAAAAAACTGAATCCATGCAGATCGTGAGTTTTTACAAAGTCGGGCATCTGAGCAATTATCAAAACAGTTCAAAATGTGGAGGAAAGTCATTAAAGAACAAAATTGCTGCTGATTAACATGAATGACCCAGCTAAGCAGATGTTCCACTTCTGTCAACTGAGAAATCTACGTAAGAAATTTGGTGCATTCTCATTAAAAGCCCCATTGCAACAGCAATCTTTGCATATAATTGCTCTGCAATCCTTACATAGTACCATAAACACATATGGAAATGGTTGCTTTAGATGTACAATGCTATGAGGTTCGGAGTAATAAATCTGATCGCACAACAGATAATTCCCTGCAATTTCCATATTTGTTGCATAACTAATCCCATTAGATATTTTAGTTTATCAGACTTGGGGGCACTATTGATTTAGCCTGTTCAAAAGAGAGACATAATCTAATTCAGGATTTGTAGAAATTCAGATTGAATTTTGTTCATTTTAATCTGTTGCATTTCATTTTTGATTTATTACACAAATGCTATCAATTTATTTTGAGACTGGAGTTTCTTAACAACCATGAGATAGAACCTACACATTGATCTCAGTCTGAATGTCAATTCCCCAGGCTTATGAAAAGGTTTTTTAATCATTTTTTTTGACCTTAATACACTTTAATGACATTCACACTGCATGCCTTCCTGTCCAGCACCTTCCACCAGAATTATTACCTGCTGTTTTGAAGTGTTCATTCATTTTTGTTCATTTTATTATTTCTTTGTAATACATCCTGCTGCTTTCCTATTTCTGTAACATGCCTCTTTTTATTTATTTTTTGGTCACGATTACTTATTTACTCAAATTGAACCCTGTTTATCTCATAAACAGGTCATGTAATGTTTAAATGGAAATAAGTGAACACAAAACAAAAATAGAATTTCTGGGAATACTCAGCAGGTCAGACTGCATCTGCAGAAAGAAAAGGAGTCAACATCTCAGCACAAAAATCATTTTTACAGAACTTGTCGTCATTGAGTTGAAACATTAATTCAGTTTCTTTCCTACAGATGTTGTCTGACCAGCTAAATATTTTTAACATTTTTGTATTTTAGATTTCCGATATCTGCAGTTTAAAAAAATATCCAATGTAAACATGGCCGTATTGATAAATGGTCACGCATATATCAGAGAGGAGACCATTCTGCAGAAATATTTTCTGTGATTTGCTTTAGGCCCCATAACTCACCGCATATACGTTGCTCAAAAAAAGAAAAGAATGGAGTTTAGGCCTTACTTTAATATTTTCTACATAAGCTGCCAATCCATCACAGCTTCCAGAAGCAATTTGTGTTTCTATAATAATCTGTTACTTGCTTCATTGGCAACTGTTCTTTTCAACTTCCATAATGATGGAGGGTTGTAGTCGTATGGAGTGAATTGAGGAGAGTCTTGCTGGAGTGGGAGGTAGTACCCAATTAAAATCAATGGCTGCTGTAGGAGTGCTGTGTGTCCAGGTGAATCTTTTGCTGCTGGCACCCCAAGATAGTTTCTTTTCATTTTGAAATAAACCTTCCTTTTTGGTGGTGAGTTGATATCAGGAAGTGGAAGACGTAATTGGAGAATGCCTGATGCTCAAGCCGAAGATGTCCCAAAGCAGGGCTTCATATCATCAGAAGTTCCCAAAGAGTTATTCAAAGATGTCAGCATCAGTTTAAATGCTAGAATGACATAGAGCATACAATGTATTGCACAGGATAGACCGTTTTACCCACAGTTTCTTTGCAGAACATGATGCCAAGGTAAACTAATCTCATCTGCCTGGACATGATCCATATGTCAACATTCCCTGCTATCCATGTGCCCATCTAAAAGCCTTTGAAATGCCACTATCATCTCTGCTACCAGCCACTCCTATCAGCGCATTCCAGGTACGCACTGTCCTCTGTGTAAAAAAACGTCCCTCATATCTCCTTTAAACTTTGCCTTTATTACCTTAAAGTCATGCTCTCAGGTCTTTGACATTTCCACCCTAGGAAAAAAGAATCTGATGCTGTACCTTAGCTATGCCTCCCATATATTTCCCTCAACTCCCGGAGTTCCAGAGAAAACAATCCAAGTTTGTCAAACCTCTTGTTGTAGCTAATACCAAGTCAAGTCAAGTCAAGTTTATTTGTCACATACACATACAAGATGTGCAGTGAAATGAAAGTGGCAATGCTCGCGGACTTTTGTGCAAAAGACAAACAACAAAACAATCAAACAAATTATAAACACAATCATAACACACATATTCTTTTACATAATAAATAATGGAAGGAAAAAACGTTCAGGCAAAATTATGGTAAAACCTCTTCTGCATCTTTTTCAAAGTCTCCACATCTTTCCTGCAATGGGCGACCAGAATTACACGTAACACTCCAAATGCAGCCTAACCAAAGTCTTATAGAGCTGCATCGTGACTTCCTGACACGTACGCTCAATTCTCTAACCAAAGAAAGCAAGCGTACCATACGTTTTCTTTACCACTTTGAACCAAATCTTATTTCAGGCAACCTTTTGGTCTGGAAGCCTCTAAATATGGAACCCTATCCCACATATGCCACAACTCACCCATCCTAACCTCCACCAGAAAATGGATACAACAGGGCTTATTTTCTTCTTCATAATTTACGAAGAGTATAGCATAGCAAGATCCCAACACAAGAATATCCCACCTATGTGATTCAAAGCTGACTTCTGTAAAATGTGCTATAAAGTTGTATATGTTTGTGGCTCTTTTAATTCATCCATAGGGCATTTCTAAATATAAATAGAGCCAGGAAATAAAATATAACTATATTTGTTAATATGCAAAAGATTTGTGAGAAATAGACGATTACAAAGCTTGCTCATTGGTGATTTGATTCCCTCACCAAGAGGTTAATTAGGAGAATTAACTGTGATAACTGTGAAACAAAAAAATGTTATTCTTGGAAAATGATTGTAAAGCTCTGTTCTTTAAGAACTGCATCCCTTAATGCCCTTTCATGAAATATACTTTAACTATATGTACAATAAGTGTGAGATCATTTCTTATTTTATAAAACAGCAATGATATTCAAGTGAGAATAAGATTCACTAATTAAAGACACATGATACAATAGAACTATAATATAATTATATAAATCCAGTCTCAAGCAGAAATAGGTCTTGGCAGGAATGAATTAACATTAATATTTATGGGGCTGGAGTTCACTTGAATTCATGGCGCAAACCACATAAATCACTCATCTCATTAACTCAGTTGAAGAATACATTTGCTGTGCCAAGTTAGTGATTTAGGTCCATGTTTAATCCACTGGGCACCTTGAACTGTTCCACAAAAGTGGCTGGAGTTGTGGAGCAACACATTGCAGTACATTGAATTGAATTGAAATCTTAGATTTAAGATTTTTTTTAATCATCGGTTAGTTATTGCACAATCATTTCTTCATTGTTGCCTCTCTTGGATTGTGTCATCACTGCATGTCCTCATAAGTTCTGCCTGAGCTCCATACTGTGGCTTGACTGCCCCGACCACGGGAGAAGAAAGAGGAGGAGGATTGAAATTCATTGCCTTCCATCACAGTGAGAAGTGCGGAATCCAATGTGATGGATGTTTATGTTAACTTTTACATGGTTGTGTGTCTTGTTGTTTTTCACTTATTATGGCTCTATGGTAACTCAAATGTCACTGTACCTTAATTGGTATATGTGACAATAAACTGATCTTGAAACCTTGAAACCTTAAACAGAACAATGACATTCTTACTTGCTGCATTTTTAATGGAGCATTTACATGACAACAGAACAAATAAATGTAAAATAAAAAATATATATGATGTTATACTAGATAACCAGACCAAAATAGTGCAAAGAAAAGTATGTTGCAAGAGTAAGAGGGGATCTTATAGAAACTTACACAATTCTTTAGGGGTTGGACAGGCTAGATGCAGGAAGATTGTTCCCGATGTTGGGGAAGTCCAGGACAAGGGGTCACAGCTTAAGGATAAGGGGGAAATCCTTTAAAACCGAGATGAGAAGAACTTTTTTCACACAGAGAGTGGTGAATCTCTGGAACTCTCTGCCACAGAGGGTAGTTGAGGCCAGTTCATTGGCTATATTTAAGAGGGAGTTAGATGCGGCCCTTGTGGCTAAGGGGATCAGGGGGCATGGAGAGAAGGCAGGTACAGGATACTGAGTTGGATGATCAGCCATGATCATATTGAATGGCGGTGCAGGCTCGAAGGGCCGAATGGCCTACTCCTGCACCTAATATCTATGTTTCTATGTTTCTATGTTGTGGAACCTTATGCAAAGGCCATAGTAGCTTGGTGTTGAGGTAGTGATATGGTTAGAGTTGTGCAGTGTGGAACAAGTGCCTAATGGTTGATGTGAAGAAGCTGTTCTTGAACCTAAGGTATTGGTACTCAGGCTCATGTACCAATGATGTATATCTTTGGTGATATTACCTGCCTTCATGAGGCAACGTTTCCTGTAGATCCCTACAATGGTGGGGAGGTAAATCTGATGAACCAGACAATTTCTACAGCATTGTGCACCCTCTTTCATTCTAGGGCGTTTGAGTTATTGAGCCAGGCTATGACACAATTAATCAGTATAGTCCCCACCGTATGCCTATTGTCATTCGAATGACTATTCAGCGATATGCCAAATTTCCTCAAAACGTCCGAGGAAGAAGAGATGTTTTTTGCATCAAATTGCTGGTCCTGAGGCAAGCCATCAGAAATATGCACACTAGGAACTTGAAACAATTGATTTTCTCCATGGCTTCACAGCCAATTGATTCATGGACCCATGGTTATCCTTCTGAAGTCAACAATCAGCGCACTGGTCTTGCTGATGTTAAGAGCAAGATTGTTGCTCTGGTAACACTCAACCATATTCAAATGCAAATGATGCATTTGAAGATGGCAGATTTTGTTGAACACTGAACTGTACTTCATGAACAACAGCCTGACAAATGTGGTGCATGTGGTCCAGTGCAAAGTGGAGATCCAGCAAGATTGTATCCTCTGTATTGTAGCGATAGACAGATTGTGGTGGGCCCAGGTCCTCACAAAGGCAGGAGTTTAGTTTAGTTTAGAGATACGGTGTGGAAACAGGCCCTTCGATCCCCGCACATTAACACTATCCTACACAGACTAGGACAATTTACAATTTTACCAATCCAATTAATCTACAAACCTGTAGGTGTAATGTAGTTGTAATTGTAATGTAACATCACAATGAATGGCGGTGCTGGCTCGAAGGGTCGAATGGCCTCCTCCTGCACCTATTTTCTATGTTTTTTTTGAAGTGTGGGAGGAAATCAAAGATCTCGGAGAAAACCCACGCAGGTCACATACAAACTCCGTACAGACAGCACCCGTAGTCGGGATCGAACCTTGGTCTCCGGTAAAGCAGCATCTCTAACGTGCCGCCCTTGGACATGCGTCACAGCAGATCTCTCAAAGCGCTTCATCACCATGGATGTTAGTGGCAATGAATGATAGTCACTGAGGCATGTCATTTTACTTATCTTGGGCACTCGTATTATTGAATTCCTTTTAAAACCGGTGGGAACTTTGGACCATAATAGTGAGAAGTTGAAGATATCTGCAAAATTCAGTTTGGCCCATGCAGGTTTTAAGAATGTGGCCCAAATGCAGCACTGGGGCTGGATGCTTTCTGAGGGATCGCCTTCATGAAGGATCTTCTGATATCAGCCTTGGTGACTGAGATTATAGTGTCACTGGGTGCTGTGGGGGGCCAGGAAGGTATATCAATGTTCTCCCTCTCAATGTGAGCATTGACCTCAATAAGCTCATCTGCGGGGTAAATGCGTTGTTACCGCTTCAGCTACCATTTGGTTTCGCCTTGTAGGATGTGTTACGGCCGCCAAAATCAGGTACAAATGGAATCATTATTTATTTTTCACTAACAAAAAGAACTAAACCTGGATCAAACGAACAAAGAGGGCTCAGATGGGCTGGCAAACAAAAGATAAAGGGTGCTCTGGCCGACTACTCAATGGACCGTCGGACCAGAAACTCTAAACCTGCCTCAGCGTGAAAATAAACCTGAAACAAAACCACAAAAACATTAATGCCAGTCCCATCCTTCCCAAGCAAAATAAGTGAATACAGAATGAAGAGTTACATAAAGAACACTATGCAATCAAACAAACTAAACCAACACCAGACTGCTGCCTCCAGTCTGAGGGGGAAGAGAGAGACAGAGAGAGGGGCTGCCAGTGCACATGGTCTTTTTAAGCTGAGGCTCCGTCATCAGGCTCACGTGATGCAGCTTGGGCCAGGAGCCTCCAATCAGGTACAGGAGCAGCCAGGCAGCAGGAGGTACTAATGGAAATCAGAGTACATAATTAACACCAGCAGAGGGAGCGCATAACACCCCCACCCTAAGTTACTGAATATGTTTCTGAAAATAAAACAAAGACCACCACCAAATTTCAGAAACTATTTAGTAGCTCATACATCACTGGCGCGACAATGCATCAACCAAGATATTATCCGTGCCACGGATATGCCTGACTTCCAGACTGTAGCCCTGCAACTGTAAACTCCAGCTCATTAACCATCAGTTTTTACAGTACAGGATACTGAGTTGGATGATCAGCCATGATCATATTGAATGGCAGTGCAGGCTTGAAGGTCCGGATGGCCTACTCCTGCACCTATTTTCTATGTTTCTATGTTTCTATGTTTCTACTAGGAGGTCCTCAGTAGGTTGTGGACATCCTAGTTTATCAAAGGATTTTATTCGGAACACTTGGATGGTCTTGTTAGAATGCTTTTCAAAACACTTCATTGAATGCCTAACAATTTGACATCCTTCTGAATAAAATTTGGACAAACATTAAGTATCATTGATTTTGATATTGTTGTGGGAATTCCAAATGTGCTAAATTGGTATTTGTCAAAGGTACATAATGAGTTAAATATTTTGGCAAAAATTTACAGGTGATGAATGTTAAATGGGCAAACTACACAAAATTGAAAAATCACAATGGCATCTTGAACACTAACTGAATTGAAGAAATCTATTGATAAGTAGCAAATAAATAATTAAACCTTTAACAAAACCCTTCCAGTGCACTATACTAAGTAATTGAGTGCATGTGACAGAAGTCCATTAAGATTTTAGCTGAAATACAGTATCAGTACTAATCTCACATTAGGAAATTCTGTTTTCTATGTGAATGTAATTACAAGTAGAATATTGAAAAGAACATAGTCTGCATTTGAAACTTGATTTCAATTGCTTTCTACAGTTGATTAAAGGACTTTTTTAAAGTATAGTAATGGTTGGTATAACTAACATATGTAATGCTCTTTTATGCACTGTAACTTGCTCAGTGATTTCCTGATATAGGTATAGGTTTATTTTTGTTGCGTCTACTGAGATACAATGAAAAGCTTTGTTTTGCATCCCTATCAGTTTGCCTACCGCAAGAACAGGAGTACGGAGGATGCCATCTCAACGGCACTTCACTCCGCCCTCTCCCACCTTGACAACAGAGACACTTATGTAAGAATGCTGTTCATCGATTACAGCTCAGCATTCAACACCATTATTCCATCAAAACTGATCACCAAACTCGGTAACCTGGGCATCGACCCCTCCCTCTGCAACTGGATACTGGACTTTCTAACCAACAGACCCCAGTCTGTGAGGTTAGACAAGCACACCTCTTCAACCCTCACCCTGAACACCGGCGTTCCTCAGGGCTGTGTGCTGAGCCCCCTCCTCTACTCCCTCTTCACCTATGACTGCACACCTGTACATGGTACTAACACCATCATCAAGTATGCAGATGATACAACGGTGATTGGCCTCATCAGCAACAACGATGAGCTGGCCTACAGGGAGGAGGTCCAGCACTTAGCAGCATGGTGCGCTGACAACAACCTGGCCCTTAACTCCAAGAAGACCAAGGAGCTCATTGTAGACTTCAGGAAGTCCAGAGGCGGCACGCACACCCCCATCCACATTAACGGGACGGAGGTGGAACGTGTTTCTAGCTTCAGGTTCCTGGGAGTCAACATCTCCGATGACCTCTCTTGGACCCACAATACCTCTACTCTGATCAAGAAGGCTCATCAGCGTCTCTTCTTCCTGAGGAGACTGAAGAAGGTCCATCTGTCTCCTCAGATCCTGGTGAACTTCTACCGCTGCACCATCGAGAGCATCCTTACCAACTGCATCACAGTATGGTATGGCAACTGCTCTGTCTCCGACCGGAAGGCATTGCAGAGGGTGGTGAAAATTACCCAATGCATCACCGGTTCCACGCTCCCCTCCATTGAGTCTGTCCAAAGCAAGCGCTGTCTGCGGAGGGCGCTCAGCATCGCCAAGGACTGCTCTCACCCCAACCATGGACTGTTTACCCTCCTACCATCCGGGAGGCGCTACAGGTCTCTCCATTGCCGAACCAGCAGGTCGAGGAACAGCTTCTTTCCGGCGGCTGTCACTCTACTCAACAACGTACCTCGGTGACTGCCAATCACCACCCCCCCCCCCCCGGACACTTATTATTTTTTATTCAAATCGTTTGCTATGTCGCTCTTCAAGGGAGATGCTAAATGCATTTCGTTGTCTCTGTACTGTACACTGACAATGACAATTAAAATTGAATCTGAATCTGAATCTGAATCAAATCAGAAAATACTACACATAAATACAATGAAACCAAACTCAAATACAATAAGTGGAGTGAAGGGAAGGATATTGAGTGCAAAATATAATTATCGGCAGTGTAAACTTATTGCTTGATTCTCTTAATTTCTAAATCTTTATTAATCTTTAGCTTGAATATATTCAATGCATGCGCTGTTGTGACCAGACTGAAAGAAAAGTCAATAGACTCACCGTCCCTTTCTTTTTATAGCGCTTCTCAATGGTTGATCACTTATTATGAGTGTGATACCTGGTTCACAATATTCCAGCAAGCAAAAACCATCAACTGTACCTACATTGTCAAGACCCATTACAATCTCGCATGTTTGAAATGTCACTTCCCATTCTTCTCAACCGGAGGGGTTATAGGCTCCATTTACTTAATCTCTCCTCGTATGCCAAGCCATCCAATGAATCAGCATTGGACTCCCTCCATTACAAGTATAATATTCCTGAAGCAGGGAAACCAAATCAGACCTCATATTCTATTTGGGCTTCCCCCCAGGATCCCATATATTTGTGGCAAGATGTTGCTGCTATGTACTCAAATACTATTGCAATTAAAACATATATAGTTAGTACACCCATGATTATGAAAATTGTGATGTTAACAATGTAATTTTACTGGAAAAACCAAGGGAATTTATTCTGATCTGTTTCGAATCATTCAATCATTTAAGCACCTAGAAACATAGAAACATAGAAAATAGGTGCAGGAGTAGGCCATTCGGCCCTTCGAGCCTGCACCGCCATTCAATATGATCATGGCTGATCATCCAACTCAGTATCCTATACCTTCCTTCTCTCCATACCCCCTGATACCTTTAGCCACAAGGGCCACATCTAACTCCCTCTTAAATATAGCCAATTAACTGGCCTCAACTACCTACTGTGGCAGAGAATTCCACAGATTCACCACTCTCTGTGTGAAAAATGCTTTTCTCATCTCGGTCCTAAAAGATTTCCCTCTTATCCTTAAACTGTGACCCCTTGTTCTGGACTTCCCCAATATCGGGAACAATCTTCCTGCATCTAGCCTGTCCAACCCCTTAAGAATCTTGTAAGTTTCTATAAGATCCCCTCTCAATCTCCTAAATTCTAGCGAGTACAAGCTGCGTCTATCCAGTCTTTCTTCATATGAAAGTCCTAACATCCCAGGAATCACTGGTGAACCTTCTCTGTACTCCCTCTATGGCAAGAATGTATTTCCTCAGATTAGGAGCCCAAAACTGTACGCAATACTCCAGGTGTGGTCTCACCAAGACCCTGTACAACTGTAGTAGAGCCTCCCTGCTCCTATACTCAAATCCTTTTGCTATGAATGCTAGCATACCATTTGCTTTCTTCATTGCCTGCTGCACCTGCATGCCTACTTTCAATGACTGGTGTACCATGACACCCAGGTCTCGTTGCATCTCCCCTTTTCCTAATCGGCCACCATTCAGATAATAGTTTCCTTTCCTGTTTTTGCCACCAAAGTGGATAACCTCACATTTATCCACATTATACTGCATCTGCCATGCATTTGCCCACTCACCCAGCCTATCCAAGTCACCTTGCAGCATCCTAGCATCTTCCTCACAGCTTACACTGCCCACCAGCTTCATGTTATCCGTAAACTTGGAGATGTTGCATTCAATTCCCTCATCCATCAGGTTGCATCCCAGTTTCTTAAATTCAAGGAAATGCAAAGCAAGGCTATGAAAATCAAACTTTAAGTCAACCCTTTTTAGCTCTGGTGTGCATTTCCTCCAAGGCCAGTGAACCAGAAATTCTATCGCATAGCACAATGTTTATCTAATCTACACGAATGAGCTTTTATAAAAATTATCTCATTAAAAACAATGAGAATAATCAAAAAGTCTCCGATTTTCTTCTCAGATGCATTGTGCAATTGACGAGCCCATACATTTGTTTTCACATCATGGTTGCAGCACCTCTATGATGTACTTGTGGCTAATGTAAATTAAGTTCAGCAATCAAAACCTCCTTGATACATGCAAGCCATAATAAGTTGATAGCATAAGGAGATCTACCATGGACTCTATTCCTGGTATATCTACTTTGGAGTCTTCAAACCCCACCAAATGGTAGCAAATACCATATACACAAACCTGTTGAAATCTGTCAGTTCAACCCCACCAGCAACAATCACCTTTCCAAATAACTCCTGACTATTACTCCAATCATCCTTGGCCTATCACTCCCCAGTGAAACCCCACCCACAGCCCAAAATCCAGACATAGTGTATTTTCATTGAGTCATAGAGTCACAGTCATACAGCATGGAAACAGGCCTTTCGACTCAACTTGTCCATGCCAACATGCCCCATCTACACAAGTCCCACCTGCCTATGTTTGGCACATGTCTTTCTAAACTTTATCTATCCATGTACCTGTCCAAATGTATTTTAAAGGTTGTGATAATACCTGCCTGATCTAACTCCTCTGGCAGCTCATTCAACATACCTATCACCATTTGTGCGAAAAAGTTGTCCCTCAGGTTCATATTAAATCTTTCCCCTACCACCTTAAACATCGGTCCTCTGGTTCTTGATTACCTAACTCTGGATAAAAGATTCTATGCATTTACCCTGTCTATTCCCTTCATAATCTTTCATTCACTTTCATTCATTAATGGAGTTTAACGTAGTTTAGTTTATAATTGTCACGTATAGTGAGGCACAGTGAAAAGCTTTTGTTTGCATGCTGCCAAGTCAAAGAAAAGACTACACTATGAAGTTGTCTACAGTGCACAGAAAAAGGGTAAAGGCTACAACATTTAGTGCATGATAGAGTCAGATAAAGTTAAATTAAGCTGGTTCAAAGGTCTCCGATAAGTAGATGGAAGGTCAGGACCCCACTCTAGCTGAGGAGAGAACCATACTGTTCTGGGCATTTTCTATACAAACCATTCACTGCATTTCCACTGACCTTTTCTTCACTTGTGGCATATCTGTGTTCAGAGGAAAAGCCTTTGATAACTTGCAGCAGTATAAAGAATGTTGCTAGACACAAGGAACTGCAGTTGCTGATTTGCCAACAGATGATGCAAAATGCTGGAATAGGAATTTTGTTGCAGCATGTTCTTGGATAACCACTCATCAGTACACTTGCACCATCGATTCAACTTATCTTTGATGGCACTCAATCATTTCTAGACCAATATATTCCATCTGAGGTGCAGGGCATAGTGCTGAATACAGTTCTCCAACCTAGAGCTATCTATGATTGACATAGCATTTATTTGACAAGCTGCATAGGGAGTGCCAAATACTAGGCAACTGCTGCTTGCCTGTTGTTCATTTATTCTGGGCCATAATGCCAAATTCCCCCTGGATGTTAAATAAAAGCAATGGAAGAATTTTGCTGCCTTACAGCGAATGCAGCACCAGAGACCCGGGTTTGATCCTGACTGCGGGTGCTGTCTGTACGGAGTTTGTACGTTCTCCCCGTGATTAGCTTGGGTTTTCTTCCAGTTCTTCGGTTTCCCCCCACACTCCAAAGACTTACAGATTTGTAGGTTAATTGGCTTAGTAAATATAAAAATTGTCCCTAGTGGGTGTAGGATAGTGTTAATGTGCGGGGATCGCTGGTCGGCGCGGACTCAGTGGGCCGAAGGGCCTGTTTCCATGCTGTATCTCTAAATGAAACGAAACAAAAACAAATGTATAACATTTGTAGGAGGTGGGGGGGAAGGGGGGGGGGGGGGTAGGGGAGAAGGGGGAGGGGAGATAGGGGGGTAGGGGGGAAGGGGGAGAGTGGAAGAGGAGGAAGGATGCGGGCAGTGGGTAGTGGCCATAGGGCTTCAGCAGCCTGAATAACTCATGCACCCAGTATTACAGGATTTCAATTGCTTGGATAGATCACAAATATAAAGATTAAAAAGGACTGGGGACAAAATTCCCCCTTGTCTAACAACATTGCTCACTGCAAATGGGGCTGAAATAATTTGATCCATTGCCTTTTCCTTGATGAATCCATCCAGATTTATTTTGAAACATCAAAGCTACATACTTCCACAACTACCTATTCTTATTGAGTTCCATCCCTCATTATTTAGTTCTAATCTTCATTTCTGAGCAGATTCCACAACATTTTTGTTGTCTCCACATCACTTCCCAGCCTTTTGTCGCTGACTCCACCCATCCCTCCTGGGCCTGACTCCATCTTCCAACCAACCCTTCCTCACTTGATCGACATATTGTTTGGCACCTCTCACTGACACTGTGCCACCTTTATACATGCCATCTTCCCTCTATTCTGCATGAATGATGAATGAATGAATGAATGATGAATGAATGAATGATTTGAATGAATGAATGAAAATTTTATTGTCATTCAGATATACACCTAGACACAGTGCACCTTGAACGAAATGTTGTTGCATTTGACTCTCCAAAATCAGGTAATAGTAAAAAGTGTTAGGTGCGTCCATAAAAATGCCTCATGTGCATGGTTCTGTAAAATAAATATATATAAAAAGTTTTTAAAAAGTGTCGATATTTAAAAAGTTCTAGCCTCGGTTTTGTTGATTGTTCAGTAATCTTATGGCCTGGGGGATGAAGCTGTTGCAGAACCTGGTTGTCCCGCTCTTCATGCTGCGGTACCTCCTCCCAGAGTTAAGCAATATAAACAGTCCAAATTGTGGGTGTGTGGGGGCTCTGGTAATGCCCTTAGCTCTAATCAGACAGCGCTTGTAGCCCATGTCCATGATGGAAGGAAGAGAAGTCCCAATTATCTTTTCCGCTGTCCTCACCACTCTCTGAAGGCACTTCCAGTCCACAGCTGTACAGCTGCCGCACCACGTAGAGATGCAGCTGGTCATGACCGACTCAATTGTGCTTCTGTAGAAAGTGGCGAGGATGAGAGGGTGGAGGTGTAAACTTCTCAACCTGCAGAGGAAGTACAACCGCTGCTGTGCCCGTTTTGCCAGAGATGTAATGTTTGTGGACCAGTTTAAGGTGTCCGTTATATGCACCCCCAGGAACTTGATGCTTTTCACCTGCTCCACTGCTGAGTTGTTGATGCAAAGTGGAGTGTGACTGGGCTGAATTTTCCTTCTGAAATCGACGACAATCTCCTTGGTTTTGTTCACATTTAGGAGAAGGTTTAAACTTCTATCAGTTTAAATGAAGGGTCTGGACACCAAATGTTGAATATCCATTTCCCCTCAACAGATACTGCCTGACCCACTGAGTTCAGAATTCATCCAGTATAATCCAGGATCAGCAGTCGCTAGTGTTGCCGTTATTTACAGTTCAATTGATGCTAACAACTATTATTACCTACACTGACCTTCCCCATTTGACTCTTTGCAAATCAACCCCCAACATTTGTTGAGTCTACAGATTGCACATTAAAATTTTGGGTCAAATTGTTTATTTCTGTCTTAATTTACGCGCTGTATATTTACCCTTAGACTCTGTACATAGTTAGACAATATTTGTTAGACAATAGACAATAGACATTAGGTGCAGGAGTAGGCTATTTGGCCCTTCGAGCCAGCACCGCCATTCAATGTGATCATGGCTGATCATCCCCAATCAGTATCCCGTTCCTGCCTTCTCCCCATATCCTCTGACTCCGCTATTTTTAAGAGCCCTATCTAGCTCTCTCTTGAAAGCATTCAGAAAACCTGCCTCCACCGCCCTCTGAGGCAGAGAATTCCACACTCACAACTCTCTGTGAGAAAAAGTGTTTCCTCGTCTCCGTTCCAAATGGCTTACACCTTATTCTTAAACTGTGGCCCCTGGTTCTGGACTCCCCCAACATCGGGAACATTAGTAGACTTTACAACTACTCAGTACCAGTGCTGAGTGTAGTACTAAACTAAACTAAACTAAACTACACTAAACTAAACTAAACTAAACTAAACTAAACTAAACTAAACTAAACTAAACTAAACTAGACCAAACCAAACTAAACTAAACTAAAACTACCTGCATTTTGTTAGTCTCAAATAGCAGTCAGGTTACCTGGCTTAAATTTTCCATCATTAAAGCAATTATACTGAAGACAATGCAGCAACTATAAGTACTGGTGTTATAGAAATACAACCAACTGCATATAACTCTAAAATGCTGTGAAATATATCTCCACGTGCCATCTGACATCTCTCAGAATTTATTTCATATTTTATTGAACAGGTGTGCCTATCTGTCAAAATAGACCCACCTTCTCACTCCCACTGCAAATTTTAGTTAACAACATCCCAAGTATCAGTTCACGATGGACTCCCTCATCCTAATTTCAATGGGTGAACAGGTAAAATTGTTATCTACATATCGGCTGCAATATTGTATTTATTGTTTGCTTGTTTTCAGCTCTGCCTGAATAGATGATTGGAGATAACATTACTATCAATGAATATAGCTGTTGCTGTTTATTACTGGCTTGAGGCAATCCAAAATACTTTAATGAGCGAATACATTAAAATGACATGATTTAATTCCCTCATAATAGATTCATACAGAAGCAGTAAATGACTGAATTATCCAACATAAATATGTGGCATGTGCAATGAGTACAATGCCTTTTAATGGAGAGCATGAATGATTTGTTATTGATGCTTTTTAAAACTATTTGTATGATAGAAACATAGAAACATAGAAATTAGGTGCAGGAGTAGGCCATTCGGCCCCTCGAGCCTGTACCGCCATTCAATATGATCATGGCTGATCATCCAACTCAGTATCCCGTACCTGCCTTCTCTCCATACCCCCTGATCCCTTTAGCCACAAGGGCCACATCTAACTCCCTCTTAAATATAGCCAATGAACTGGCCTCGACTACCCTCTGTGGCAGAGAGTTCCAGAGATTCACCACTCTCTGTGTGAAAAAAGTTCTTCTCATCTCGGTTTTAAAGGATTTACCCCTTCTCCTTAAGCTGTGACCCCTTGTCCTGGACTTCCCTAACATCGGGAACAATCTTCCTGCCTGTCCAACCCCTTAAGAATTTTGTAAGTTAATGATTAATTTTCAACATTTGTGGGGATTTTTCTGATGTGAATTTTGTTGGCATGAGGGATTGAGCACAGTCATGTGGACAGTGAGAAACGGACTCTGGACAAACCACTGCTACCCGTTAACTACAACCAGCGCTGGATGCGCTCATGACTGGCTACACACATCACAACTTAAAAATCCTTCTTTCCCCATTCACTCTGAGTGCCGAGACATGATGTTGACCTCTACTTCCATCGTATCCATCTGCCAAATTATTTCTCTGGCAAGGAGTCCTCACCTCCCAGCGATGACTACTTCTCCCATCTTCAACGTTCCTCCTCCTCCTGGATCCCCTTTTGACCCTCTCTGCACCTTTATATTCCAACTGCTTGCACGATATCAACCACCTTGACTTCTCCCACTCCCCTTAACCGCTCCAATCTCACCCCCTTTGAATGTGCAGCCCTCAATTCAATCACTAACAATCCCTATATTTTCATCAAGCCCGCTGACAAGGGAGGTGCTGTTGTGGCCCAGTAGACTGACATGTACCATGGGCAGGCCAGACGCTAGCTCATAGACTCCTCCTCCCTCATATCTATTCCTTGACAATCACCCTACGGATGAACACCAGGCCACCATCTCCAATCTCATCCTTCAACTATCTCATCACCTCCAGCGATCTGGGAATTATAAAATTGGAGACTGTAGAATTTATAGTTCCTTACTCTGCACTGCCTATTTCTACCTCCTTCCCAAAATCCACTAGCAGGACCGCCCTGTCTGACCCATTTTATTCTGCCAGCTCCTGCCCCACTAAACTCACCTCCAAATACCACAATTATCAGAGCTGCATCCAATATTCCTCATGCACTCATTAACACAAATCATTTTCAATTCCTTGGCCCCCAATGCCTCATCTTCACCACGGGCATCCATTCCCTTTACACCTCCATTCCCTACCATGAAGGCCTCAGAGCTCTTTGGTTCTTCCTTTAACATACACCCCTCTCCATACTATGAACTCTGTGCTTCATACTACAACCCTTTCTCTTCTGCGAACATACTCCTCCACCTGGCAGAACTAGTCTTCACCATCAACAACTTATTTGTTGACACCTCTCACCTTTTTGAAGTCAAAGATGGAGCCATGGGCACATTCATGGACACTAACTATGCCCGTCTCTCTGCTGGTTACATTGATCAGTCCTAGTTCTAGATGTACACGGGCACGATCACGCAGCTCTTTCTCTGCTCAATCAATAACTGCATCAGGGACACCTCCTGCACCTGTCATATTCACTTGGAGTATCTCTATTCAATTCAATTCAATTCAACTTTAATGTCATTGCACAAATACAAGTATGAGTACAACGAAATGCAGTTTTGCGTCAGTCCGTAGTAGTTGTGCATAAAGAAATAAAAAAAATAGAAAGAGAGAAGATACAGAATAATAAAAAAATACAGAATAATTAAACACTGGGGACGGAGGGACCGGAGAAATCTATCGGCGGGACTCCGAGTTCAGCAATGTGATTGTATTGTTGTAGAAGCTGTTCCTCATCCTACTAGTACGTGACCTGAGGCTCCTGTACCGCCTCCCTGATGGGAGGTGGGCAAACAGTCCATGGTTGGGGTGTGAGGGGTCTTTGATGATCTTCCCGGCCCGTCTCAGACACGTTTTTGGTGGAGGGCATCTCTAACACCTCTCTCCTCTTTCTAACGGGGCTGTCCCACTGCGGCAACCTAATCTGCATGTTCTGGCGAGTTTGCCCTCAACTCATACTTGCAGCATGGTCGACACGAGGTCCTAGGAGGTCTTTGTAATTCTCCTTCATGTTCGAGGGTAGTCCCTGTGTACTCGAGGCCTCAGCTAGGTCGCGGCGTATTTTTTAAACATGTTGAAAAATGCCCGTAGATAAAAAAGGTCGCCACGGAATAAATCGATACTTTTTTTACTCGTAAGTTTAGTCGAAGTCGGCCGTAGTAGATCGATATGTTATTCGTAGATAATGGAAGGTAGTCGAAGGTAGTCGTAGATAGTCTTCAACATAGATTTAATCTAAAAATGCCTTGATTTTATAATTGCGAGCAAACCTGTGAGGATTCTACAGTAACATCTTTGGAGGATAATTAAAATGCGGAGTAGAGTGGGGAAGAGAACCTTAGAGCAGTGGCTTGCGACAAAGAGAGTTTTAGTCAACATTGTCTTCAAAATAATTATTCCCTGTATTATGTTCGGGACTTTCTTTGATTCTGCTTGTGCACTGTAAGAGCTTTTCCAGACATGCAGAGGAAAATTCCACAACATGAATCGATCAAGTAGCTGCTGCACTCTGGGAAAAAGAGGATGGTTAGAAGAAATTGGAAAAAATTATGAAAAAACATCTAACTTGAAATTATTCCCTTACAGCATGGAAAGGAAACAGGCCTTGGGGCAAGCATCCCCATACTGCTGGTGTCCATTAACCTAGAGCTCTTACACTGATTCCAATTTAGTTTCCTCACATTCCCATCAAATCTCCTCTGCTCTCAATTCTGTCAAGTAACTCTTCAATATGGGCGTCCGGCTGATCTTTGAGGTGGGCAACATACCAGACCACTGCGGGGGAAACACGATGTCACGGGGCAAAGTGCAAATTACACCCAGAAAATACCAGAGATCAGGATTCAACGGGTCACTGGAGCTGTGAGGCACCAGTTGTGCCACTGTGCTACATTAATCTTCTGAAAGGCAGTCAACCATGGTGAACATATGCTATTTTGTGGGCATGCACTGTGTTGGTTGTTAGTTCTGCAGGCAGTGCATGAAATCTGCAATGTTTACATGTTCTAATCACTG
Organism: Leucoraja erinaceus; assembly: GCF_028641065.1. Classification (NCBI taxonomy): domain Eukaryota; kingdom Metazoa; phylum Chordata; class Chondrichthyes; order Rajiformes; family Rajidae; genus Leucoraja; species Leucoraja erinaceus. Next base: position 276,689 of record NW_026575660.1, read on the forward strand.
GCGTGTGTTTCTTGCGATCATTGGCAACAAGTTTGTGATGAAGTTTGATAGGATGGGTGTAAACTGACAACATACAATCAGCAATATCTAAACCCAGTAAGTAATCTGAAAGGGGCCCAGCTGCGAAATGGTGGCACAAAGTGACTCGGGTGCTACACACCAGGCATAGAGTTTATCGAGTTTAGTTTATTGTCACAAAAACCGAAGTGCAGTGAAAAGCTTTTGTTGCGTGCTAACCATTTAGTGGAAAGACAATACATGATTACAATCGAGCTATCCATGGTTTACAGATCGATGATAAAGGGAATCATGAGAATTACGTTTAGTGCAAGTTAAAGTCCAGTAAAGTCTCATCAGTGATGATCAGCCATGGATGATCTGCCATGATCACATTGAATAGCAGTGCTGGTTCGAGGTGCCCGAATGGCCTATTCCTGCACTTATTGTCTATTGATCAAAGATAGCCCGAGGGTCTCCAATAAGATATATAGTAGCTCAGGACAGCTTCTCGTTGTTGGTAGGATGGTTCAATTGCCTGATAACAGCTGGAGGTGTGCGTTTCCACACTGCTATGCCTTTTGCATGTTGGAGAGATGAGAAGAGGGAGTGGCCACAGTATGACAGGTGCTTGATTATGCTGCTGGCCACAAGACAGTGTGTGGTGTGTAAATGGAGTCAATGGAAGGGAGGTTGGTTTGTGTGATGGTCTGTGCTCTGCAAACAATTTTTTGCAATTTCTTGCGGTCTGGATAAAGCTGTGCCTAGACCATGCTGTGATGCATCTTGATAACATGCTTTCTACGGCACATCTGTAGAAGTTGCTGAGACTTGTTGGGGATATACTGAACCTCCTGAGCTTTCATAGGAAGTAGAGACATTGTTTCAATATGGCTGGTCCAATATTTACTCTTCAGAATTAGAAGCTTTGGTTCAGGTTCATCGTGTGGGGGAAAGATTTCCTTGAACCTTGAGATGTCAGAAGGCCCTCCAGGCTGACAAAGGGGGAAGAATCACGTACAGGTTATATTATATACAGAAAGATGAGGCGGGCACATGTTAAGGGACGTAGGGCTGATATGATCTACAGACAGATGAAACAGATACAGGCACGGAAATCGCTATCAAAACACGGGGTGGGACCGGGGGATCAGGGGGACAGAATTTCTTGGCTGCTGCGCGCGCATGCCCACACTCACACACACACGCGAGGCTTCGGAGGCTTCAGCCGTGGGGCCTGTGGACGGTAATTAGTGACGGGTGCCGGAAGTCGCCGAAAAAATGGCATAAGTGGGACTGGCCCTTTAATTTCCCATCGGGTCTTCAGCTTCCACTAGTCGAGATGCAGGTGCTTTGTGATAAAAGCATTGAAGCTTTTTCCTGAGGAGGATTTCCTTCTGAAATGTAGCAAACTGTATTGATTGTGATTGTGGTTATTTTATTTCAAGTTAAAGCGTAATCAATGGCAAGTATTATAAATGCTTGCCCTAGTCCCAGGTCTCTCAACTGCTCGGAGCTATAAAGGGCTGAGCAGGAACCCCCCTCCCCCGGGAACAACCTTGGATCATAAAAGCAATCATCACCTCTCCCTCGCTCTATGTTGTCATCTTTCTTGTAATTTACAGCCAGTCTCCAGCCTAAATAAAACATGAAGTGTTGGCACCGTCAGAGCCTGTCGAAGATAAGGGCACGCATTGACAATATGCTTTTAAAGAACCCAGAATTAAAATTCCTACCCATGCGCCACTAAATGTTGGCAGGGATCTACAACAGCGATCAGATGTTGCATTGTTACGTGTCGTAGTACAGTGAAGGGCAGCGAGGACCAGAGGGAGGGAAAGACAGAGGGCGGGAGAAGGGGATGGGGAGGCTGAAGAAGTATGTTGATAGGGTTAGGGTTAGGCCAACCTCATCTATTGCGTCCGCTGCTCTAGATGTCAGCAGATCTATATCGGTGAGACCAAGCGGAGGTTGGGCGATCGTTTCGCCGAACACCTCCGCTCGGTCCGCAATAACCAAGCTGACCTCCCGGTGGCTCAGCACTTCAACTCCCCCTCCCACTCCGTTTCCGACCTCTCTGTCCTGGGTCTCCTCCATGGCCACAGCGAGCAGCACCAGAAATTGGAGGAACAGC